>NC_056449.1:38915150-39077650 GCF_018296145.1 Oncorhynchus tshawytscha | reverse complement strand
GTGCATGACACAAGTAATTTTTCCAACAATTGTTTACAGACAGATTATTTCACTTATAAGTCACTGTATCACAATTCCAGTGGGCCAGAAGTTTACATACACTAAGTTGAATGGTTGACTGTGCCTTTAAACAGCTTGGAACATTCCAGAAAATGATGTCATGGCTTTAGAAGCTTCTGATAGGCTAATTGACATCATTTGAGTCAATTGGAGGCGTACCTGTGGATGTATTTCAAGGCCTACCTTCAAACTCAGTGCCTCTTTGCTTGACATCAAGGGAAAATCAAAAGAAATCAAATGAAAAGAAAGATGCTGGAGGAAACAGGTACAAAAGTATCTATATCCACAGTAGGTCTATATCGACATAACCTGAAAGGCCACTCAGCAAGGACGAAGCCACTGCTCCAGAACAGCCATAAAAAATGATGTGGATATATTGAAGCAACATCTCAGGACATCAGTCAGGGAGTTAAAGTTTTGTCGCAAATGGGTCTTTCAAATGGACAATGACCCCAAGAATTCTTCCAAAGTTGTGGCAAGATGGCTTAAGGACAACAAAGTCAAGGTATTGGAGTGGCCATCACAAACTCCTGACCTCAATCCTACAGAAAATTTGTGGGCAGAACTGAAAAAGTGTTTGCGAGCAAGGAGGCCTACAAACCTGACTCATTTACACCAGCTCTGTCAGGAGGAATGGGACAAAATTCATCCAACTTATTGTGGGAAGCTTGTGGAAGGCTACCCGAAATGTTTGATCCAAGTTAAACAATTCTAATTGAGTGTATGTCAATTTCTGACCCACTGGGAATGTGATGAAAGAAATAAAAGCTGAAATAAATCACTATTATTCTGATATTTCACATTCTTAAAATACAGTAACTGACCTAAAACAGGAAATTTTAACTAGGATTAAATGTCAGTAATTGTGAAGAACTGAGTTTAAATGTATTTGGCTAAGGTGTATGTAAACTTGAGACTTCAACTGCACATCCACTACATCCAACTGACTCTGTGTTGATGAAAAGCCGAGAAAAAATGAGAAATCCAAGATAATTATTTACAATTGTAATTGAGTTGAAAACCCTTTAAAATTGAGGAAAACTTGAAACTGAGCCCTGGCTGGTCAGCAAACTATCCCTAGGCAAGTGGAACATGACGGACAACATGATCTTATGGAAGCTTGTAAATCAATGCTAATGTGAAGAAATATTGGTTCTCTGTATTGATAGCCGCATCTCACTAATGTAGTACTGATTTTTGCAGGAATATGGCAGTATAGCGTTACACATATAAGAGGGGGCGATTGACCAAGCTAGTCTGATTGAAGATTTTAGCGTTTTTGAAGGTTGTTTGGACTAATCATGTCATTTTTCAATGGCCCCTTGATTATGACAAACACAACATTATATGATCAATTAGAGTGTATTTTTTGGCAGATCTATTCTCTGTTTGATTAAGCAATAGGAGTAATATCAGATTGTACAAGAGAACATACACTCTCTGTATCACATTTTTATTCACAATTAACATTGTGGAAACATATAGAGGATTTGTTCAAGTCCAAGAAGGGCTATATCCTATATCCTAGTAGAATTACCGTGTGTGTGTGTGTGTGTGTGTGTGTGTGTGTGTGTGTGTGTGTGTGTGTGTGTGTGTGGACAAGTCAGTGCATTATGTGTAATCCAACTTACAATATATGTCCAGCTTCCTGGGCTGTTAGATGAAATCTTACACGAGGCCAGGTGCTCAGGAATCATGAATCAATACGTCAGTGACAGGCTGTAATACAACCAGTAGACAACCTTAAAGTCATTTTTACAAGATGATTAAAAAAAAATCACTGAGAATGTTCTCAAAAGGGCATCTGACTGGAATCACAAACAACTTCTTAGAAAAGACTCTAGAATCCGAATTTGTATATTTATTTTTCATCAACTGGATGAAAGTCTGCAATCAAAACGGTCTGTGAAAGCTCTTCCCTTTCTGTTGCTTTACGTAAAGTGACGCGTGAAATTAATAGCGAATCCAGCCATAAAACTTCATCTTTCATATATCTTTCGTAAAAGACATTCATTAAACAAAAGAATCTAACTCATACGGGTTTCCTCACATTTTTTTATATTTTTTACTTCCTGTATTTAATTTAGAGCATACTGCTAATGATATTGAGGATGTCTGACTGTTGTCGTTGCATTCCTGTTGTTATATTTAGATTAATTCTTTCCTTTTCCATTACTTTTCCCTATTACCCAACCTAATTCAAGTCTGCAAACTTTAATATGAAAGTCTAAAAGTGGAAATGGGTACAGTTTTATGTTTTACTTTATTTTTTTCTCTCAATACCTTAAAGTATAACTGACAGCGTTGTTTTCCTTGTTTTCACAAAAGTCCTGTTTGCATATTTTCCATCATAACTTCTGATTAAAACTGTTCCCGAATGAGAGATGGATATCTAAACTGTTTAATCATTTCTTCCCGCTAGTCGAGTTATGTTGTTGCAAGAATAATTGGACATACAATTATTATTGTGTGTCCAACTAACCATTCCAGCAACACAGAAGTTGTGAAGGGCATTGGCCGACGTTGACCTAGACAGAAAATGTACTAATCATCGTATAGATGATCTCAAGGTTATTTTTATTCTTAATGGGATTCTGTTATAAGTAGAGGAAATTAAGGAAAGAAGGACAGACAGTATAATATAATGAAGGACAGACAGACAGTATGATATAATGAAGGAAGGACAGACAGACAGAGACAGTATAATATAATGAAGGAAGGACAGACAGTATAATATAATGAAGGAAGGACAGACAGACAGTATGATATAATGAAGGAAGGACAGACAGACAGAGACAGTATAATATAATGAAGGAAGGACAGACAGTATAATATAATGTAGGAAGGACAGACAGACAGAGACAGTATAATATAATGAAGGAAGGACAGACAGACAGAGACAGTATAATATAATGTAGGAAGGACAGACAGTATAATATAATGTAGGAAGGACAGACAGACAGAGACAGTATAATATAATGAAGGAAGGACAGACAGACAGTATGATATAATGAAGGAAGGACAGACAGACAGTATAATATAATGAAGGAAGTACAGACAGACAGTATAATATAATGAAGGAAGTACAGACAGACAGTATAATATAATGAAGGACAGACAGACAGTATAATATAATGAAGGACAGACAGACAGTATAATATAATGAAGGACAGACAGTATAATATAATGAAGGACAGACAGTATAATATAATGAAGGAAGGACAGACAGACAGTATAATATAATGAATGAAGGACAGACAGTATAATATAATGAATGAAGGACAGGCAGTATAATATAATGAAGGACAGACAGTATAATATAATGAATGAAGGACAGGCAGTATAATATAATGAAGGACAGGCAGTATAATATAATGAAGGAAGGACAGACAGTATAATATAATGAAGGAAGGACAGACAGACAGTATAATATAATGAAGGAAGGACAGACAGACAGTATAATATAATGAAGGAAGGACAGGCAGTATAATATAATGAAGGAAGGACAGGCAGTATAATATAATGAAGGAAGGACAGACAGTATAATATAATGAAGGACAGACAGTATAATATAATGAAGGAAGGACAGACAGTATAATATAATGAAGGAAGGACAGACAGTATAATATAATATAATGAAGGACAGGCAGTATAATATAATGAAGGAAGGACAGACAGTATAATATAATGAAGGAAGGACAGACAGTATAATATAATGCAATGAGAAGGTCCAATGCCCTGATTAATAAGAAGAGTCATGGGAAATGTGCAGTACAATGCAAAAAGACTTTAATAAATTCCAGAAGCTCACACATACATAAACAAAACATTTATATACAGTTTTTCTTCACATAATTGGCAAATCAAAGTTAATTACAAAGAGTAATGTAAGGAGCATATTGTACTTCACATTGAATAAAAGTGAGGTTGGTATTTCATCGTCATCTGTCTCCCGTACAACAGAAGCTGTCTTGTCTCATGTATTCATGTATGTTTTTTCTCTTTTCTCCCAAAGATCGGGTACATCTAATGATGATTGCAGTGCTAAGATGCTCTGTATAGTTCACACTGTGTTTCTACTCAGTAGTGTTACATTTGATACCATAATTACATCTGATACCTTCTCCAGAAATGATTTGAATCATTAGGAAGGTATCGTATATGTGCCACACATACTGTACATACAGCCTCGTCTACCAAAGCAGTCTCTATCATAAGACAACCATTAAACATCATGACTATTAACAACAGTGCTAACCCACCAAGCTGTTTATTAGTGTAGTATTGAAGATAGTAATTAAGATCAGGACATGACTCCAAGTGTTTACGCAATGCAGTAGAGGCATATATTTGTGTGGATACCAAACCAGAAACCAAAAGATCCTTCTCTCTTCCTAAAGTCACCTTATTGCTGCTAATAAATCGAAGCCTGCTGAACGCTGCTTGACCTACATCTACCCGTGTAGGTGTTCAATGTTTATCCTTCCTAATTTCATTGGAATAAATAATGCGTCAATATAAATTAGTGCACAAGAAAAAAAAAAGAACAAAGTTTGCATTATTATTTTTTGCTTCAGACCAACCAAGTGGTATCAATGAACTGCCTGAGTTTTACCATTTGGAATATTCATTTTAAATTTGTAACACTATATCTCACAGGTTAGATCGGCTGTGACTTGTGGAGCTGTCTCGCTGACTCCGATACACTAATGTTAAACCATGGTGCTCTACTGTGGAGCTGTCTCGCTGACTCCGATACACTAATGTTAAACCATGGTGCTCTACTGTGGAGCTGTCTCGCTGACTCCGATACACTAATGTTAAACCATGGTGCTCTACTGTGGAGCTGTCTCGCTGACTCCGATACACTAAAGTTAAACCATGGTGCTCTACTGTGGAGCTGTCTCGCTGACTCTAACTGACGGGGCGGCAGGTAGCCTAGTGGTTAGTGCGTTGGACTAGTAACCGATAGGCTTGGATGATCGAATCCCCGAGCTGACAATCTGTCGTTCTGCCCCTGAACAAGGCAGTTAACCCACTGTTCCTAGGCTGTCATTGGAAATAAGAATTTGTTCTTAAAACTGACTTTCCTATTTAAATAAAGATACAAAAAAAAAAACTAGGTGCTCTGCTATGAAGCTGTCTAACTGACTCTAGTACAGGTTAAACCATGGTGCTCTGCTATGAAGCTGTCTAACTGACTCTAGTACAGGTTAAACCATGGTGCTCTACTGATAAGCTGTCTATCTGACTCTAGTTAAACCATGGTGCTCTGCTGTCTATCTGACTCTAGTACAGTAAGGTTAAACCATGGTGCTCTGCTATGAAGCTGTCTAACTGACTCTAGTACAGGTTAAACCATGGTGCTCTGCTATGAAGCTGTCTAACTGACTCTAGTACAGGTTAAACCATGGTGCTCTGCTATGAAGCTGTCTAACTGACTCTAGTACAGGTTAAACCATGGTGCTCTACTGATAAGCTGTCTATCTGACTCTAGTACAGGTTAAACCATGGTGCTCTACTGATAAGCTGTCTATCTGACTCTAGTACAGTAAGGTTAAACCATGGTGCTCTGCTATGAAGCTGTCTAACTGACTCTAGTACAGGTTAAACCATGGTGCTCTACTGTTAAGCTGTCTAACTGACTCTAATACAGGTTAAACCATGGTGCTCTACTGATAAGCTGTCGATCTGAATCTAGTACAGTAAGGTTAAACCATGGTGCTCTGCTATGAAGCTGTCTAACTGACTCTAGTACAGGTTAAACCATGGTGCTCTGCTATGAAGCTGTCTAACTGACTCTAGTACAGGTTAAACCATGGTGCTCTACTGATAAGCTGACTAACTGACTCTAGTACAGGTTAAACCATGGCCCTCATTTATGAACCAAGCCTTTCAGTCCCTTGTGATTGTGGCTCAAAGTAGTAAACTCTATTATGAGGTACAATTCCCTACTGTCCCACGGTGACAATCAGTAGACAATGTGGTGTTCCAGTCCAGTGGGCCATGCACTAGCCACACTCTTTAGTACTAACAGTTAGCTGTGGTGTTCCAGTCCAGTGGGCAATATATATTAACACTAGCCACGCTCTTCACTGCTAACACTAACTGTGGCACTGTAAGTGTATGGGATGATACGAGGTGATCATTGACATAAAAGTACAGAACAGTCACATAGTAGGCCCATGAGCAGTAGGCCAATTTGCTGTAGGCCTATTAGCAGTAGGCCAATTTGCATTAAGCCCATTTGCATTAGGCCAAGATTGCAGCATCATAAATTACAAGTCACTATATCCATGAGCCCCCCAAAAAAAAATAGCGAATTCAATGGATTCAAAAGCAAGTGAAATAAAATAGCCTCTTGGCACACTCTTAGAAAAAAAGGTGTTATCTAGTACATTAAAGGGTTCTTCAGCTGTCCCCACAGGAGAACCCTTTGAAGAACCCTTTTTGGTTCCAGGTAAAAACCCTTCTGAGTTTCATGTAGGACCCTTTCCACAGAGGGTTCTACATGGAATCCAGAAGAGTTCTAACTGGAACCAAATAAAAGGGTTCTACATGGAATCCAGAAGAGTTCTAACTGGAACCAAATAAAAGGGTTCTACATGGAATCCAGAAGAGTTCTAACTGGAACCAAAAAAAAAGGGTTCTATGGGAAAGGTTCTCCTATGGGAACAACCTTAGAAACCCATACGGAACCCTTATTTCTAAGAGTGTAGGTCAAACTTTACTCAAACAGAATCAATAAATATAAACAAAGTCAACTCTGTGATAAATATACATACATATAAACATACTTTACAGAATACAGTACAGAATAACTGTCCATTGTATTTACAGGGCGGTGGGTCATACCGTGTGTCATCATCTAGGAGATAGATACGAGATAAGTGATGCTATAGGGTTTCTGTGAAGTATTTCAAACCTCCTACAGGATTAACAAGTAGAGCTTTGTCAAGTTTCAGGCAGGCAACAACGTGTCTTCATTTCGGTGAAAATTATTCAAGTAAATACTTCTTTTTTTTCGCCCACAAAAAAATAAATAAAACAAATTAACATATTCCTTTTGATGGTTGGTGTTTTGAGGCTGTAGAGACTGTATAGTATGAGATTCACCTCTTCGTCTGTGCCTTCCTCCCTCTCTCTCTCTCTCCCTCTCTCTTTCTCTCTCTAGGTACTCGCAGCTAGAGATTGATTTTTATCCTGTGGCAGCGACTTGTACCTGAGCCACAGAGTGTGTCATAGAGTGGTGGTTTCAGTGCCGTCTCCTGTAATATAGAGAGACAGACAGATATAGGGAGATTGAAGTTACAATATAATCCAGCTCTTAGAAATCTAATCTGTAGTAGCTGTTAAACTCTATTACACTCGGAACAGTGAATACAAATCTCTAGATCATTTGTATTCAATTTTAAAAAATACAAAAAAAGCATTCTTCAAGACACACCTGACAATCAGGTATAATTTCCTCGCCAGATGAAGTCCTTGAAGAATACTACATGAGAGCATAAGCTTGTGCATTTTACTGTGATTATCAGAGCATGCAATTCTCTCTTCAACTGATTTAGCTCCAAATGTGAAATGACATCCACCACCCTACTGCAACACTTCGTTTTAACCCTGAACACAGCATTTAGTCTCATACTTTAAACCTTACTCTGGCACCCTACAGTAAGGTCCTCTGATAGGTACACGTCTGAAATTCATTTGGTCTGCCCCAAAATTTAAAAAAAAGACACATCTGCCGATATCTGGATGATCACGTTGAATCTGATCTTGCGCTGCTGCTTACGTTAGGCATATTAAGTATAGAAGCACTGACTTTTGCGCGAAAGAAAAACTGTTGCACGTGAAATTTCATGTGATTTTTCTACATGTGAAATCATGTGATTTTCTGTAAAGGTAACTATAACATTTAGCTAGAGTGATTGTTTTAGGAATATATTGTACATGTACCACAACAACATAATCACGTCCGCAATCCTTTCAAATGTTCATGTTCTGAGATCATAAGTTAAATGGTAATGTCTGTGTAAAGTATGTTAAGTATGAGTATGTTAATAGGGCCTGCTAGCTAGGAAAATACACAGATCACAGGAGGTTGGGTCTGACATCAACAACTGACCTGGTATGCACTATGGCTCTGCTAGCTAGGAAAAATACACAGATCACAGGAGGGTTTGGTCTGACATCAACAACTGACCTGGTATGCACTATGGCACTATGGCCCTGTGGAATATAGGACAAACAAAAGAGCATATTGGCCTTTTTGCTGTTGCATATTCATACCCGTGTCTGTGATCACTCAGCCAGCCAGGGAGGTTGCTCACTTGATCTGCCACAACTAAAGCACAGATGGAGACAGAGGTTTCCCTCACGTCACCGGGAGGGGGATTGACCTCTAAAACTACCGGCTGGAAACAGGGAGATAGACAGAGATAAAAGAAAAGGAAGGAAGATATGAGGGAGGGAATAAAAGAGAGAAGGGAAGCTAGGGAGAGAGGAAAAGAGGCTATGGTGCACTGAGCAGCATTGGATCCTACCAAACAAAGCTCTTAGGATATTAAGATACCATATGGTGCCATAAATATGTCGTCTCTGAAGTCTTTTTTGACAAGCTTCCCTCTTTAACACCTACATCCATCTGACCTTCATCTGCAAATCTCCTGTGTCTCCTATTAGGATTCAATGATCGTTTTCTGTCATATCCTTTATCCTCTAGCTGCTTTAGGTAAGAGGTCAATGGAAGAGGCACGCAAAAGGAACTAAATCACTGTCTTTCACTTTCATGAACAAATAAAAACATCACAATCTGCTTTATCCTGTATTTTGGACTTTTTGTATTACAGGTTTATGCTCAGGGAGATTGAGCGGTGTCCACTTGCCATATGCTGCTTTTGTTAAGGCCAGGCTGACTTGAACGGATCACAGTTGTGAATTCCACACTCAACAAAAACATTTTCATTTTACGAGATGAAGAAAAACATGAATGTTAATATTCTGGGGAGCATTAGAGAATGTATCTGAACTGTATCAATGTTAAAAGAGGAATCTATTGGAGCGAGAGTTTACAGACAAGTCAAAAACTAGGAAGTTGTAGCCAGTATTGTCAGTCATTGGCTGTCAGAGGTCCAATAATATTAAAGACCTAGTAACTGCCAATGATATTTAGGTATACCTGATATAATCTTAACAATCCTAAAGGACATTGACTTCTTTCCTCTTGTATCTATTATCCTCTCCCGAAACCTAATTACAGAGATTTTAATCATATTGTATGATGAGTGATTAACCCTTTTATTCATTTAATTAACCTTTTGAGCTCTAGATTCTCACCAGACCCTTGCATTACTTCACGTGTAGGCTTTGAATAAGCACACTTAGCTGTCACATCTAATGCCAACAGGGAGGCCCTACTTTTCAAAACGCTCCAGGTGACAGGAGATTACAACGGAGATAATAGATATACCATCGTCCTGACATCTCTAAGGTGGTGCTGGTCTTTCAGTATGAACAACGCTGTCCCACTTTAGACCAAAAGCATGTGTTTGACAGAATCTGACCAAATATTATGACGAATAATTACGCCATCATAAGAAACAGAAAGTGATTAAACTCGCAATGCCTGACTAATAATTACCCCATAAGAAACAAATAATGATTTGATTCAACTCGCAAAGCCTTTTTTCAGATTAGCAAGCCCTGAAATACACAAGATAGAATATACTGATGGAACGGTTGATACGGCACATTACAAGGACGGAGGAGAACGTTGACTTAGTCATCAATCCATTCAAATTCAGATTAGCTGAAAGGAGAAATATTTCTCACTGACGAACAACATCAGTGACATGGAATATTTGAAATACACCATTAATGTCACCCCCCCCCCCCCACACACACCACCCCCGCCCCCCACCCCCAAAAACACAAAAGAATACATCAGAATTGTAAAACATTGGTTAAATATTTGTGCATATTTAAGAGGATATTTCAAGGCAGGGCATAACCAGTATGTGTGCAAAGCCATTCTGACAACTTGACAGGGAGCATTACAAACCCAAGTGAATTATATGTTCCTTAGTACGCTGTACTGGCTATGCAAGTAGGCGTACGTATAATGTCCCATGGCAGTGTTGCTTTTAAATGGGTTTTTCATTTAAAAAAGTGGGTGGGGAAAATGAATATCTGCTCTGTGTGGGTGTCTCTTCAAATGTCTACGTACTTAAAGCAACAGTGGATAGTGGTCCTGTGGGGTAGAGCAGGGTGCTTGTAATGTCAAGGTTGTGGGCATGGTGCTTGTAATGGCAAGGTTATGAGCATGGTGCTTGTAATGGCAAGGTTATGAGCATGGTGCTTGTAATGTCAAGGTTGTGAGCATGGTGCTTGTAATGTCAAGGTTGTGGGCATGGTGCTTGTAATGTCAAGGTTGTGAGCATGGTGCTTGTAATGTCAAGGTTGTGAGCATGGTGCTTGTAATGCCAAGGTTGTGGGCATGGTGCTTGTAATGTCAAGGTTGTGAGCATGGTGCTTGTAATGTCAAGGTTGTGGGCATGGTGCTTGTAATGTCAAGGTTGTGGGCAGGGTGCTTGTAATGTCAAGGTTGTGAGCAGGGTGCTTGTAATGTCAAGGTTGTGGGCAGGGTGCTTGTAATGGCAAGGTTGTGAGCATGGTGCTTGTAATGTCAAGGTTGTGGGCAGGGTGCTTGTAATGGCAAGGTTGTGGGCATGGTGCTTGTAATGGCAAGGTTATGAGCATGGTGCTTGTAATGCCAAGGTTGTGAGCATGGTGCTTGTAATGTCAAGGTTGTGGGCATGGTGCTTGTAATGTCAAGGTTGTGAGCATGGTGCTTGTAATGTCAAGGTTGTGAGCATGGTGCTTGTAATGTCAAGGTTGTGAGCATGGTGCTTGTAATGCCAAGGTTGTGGGCATGGTGCTTGTAATGTCAAGGTTGTGAGCATGGTGCTTGTAATGTCAAGGTTGTGGGCATGGTGCTTGTAATGTCAAGGTTGTGGGCAGGGTGCTTGTAATGTCAAGGTTGTGAGCATGGTGCTTGTAATGCCAAGGTTGTGAGCATGGTGCTTGTAATTTCAAGTCTGTGGGCATGGTGCTTGTAATGTCAAGGTTGTGGGCAGGGTGCTTGTAATGTCAAGGTTGTTAGCATGGTGCTTGTAATGCCAAGGTTGTGGGCATGGTGCTTGTAATGTCAAGGTTGTGAGCATGGTGCTTGTAATGTCAGGGTTGTGAGCATGGTGCTTGTAATGTCAAGGTTATGAGCATGGTGCTTGTAATGGCAAGGTTGTGAGCATGGTGCTTTTAATGGCAAGGTTGTGAGCATGGTGCTTGTAATGTCAAGGTTGTGGGCATGGTGCTTGTAATGTCAAGGTTGTGAGCATGGTGCTTGTAATGGCAAGGTTGTGAGCATGGTGCTTTTAATGGCAAGGTTGTGAGCATGGTGCTTGTAATGTCAAGGGTGTGAGCATGGTGCTTGTAATGTCAAGGTTGTGGGCATGGTGCTTGTAATGTCAAGGTTGTGAGCATGGTGCTTGTAATGTCAAGGTTGTGAGCATGGTGCTTGTAATGGCAAGGTTGTGAGCATGGTGCTTGTAATGTCAAGGTTGTGGGCATGGTGCTTGTAATGTCAAGGTTGTGAGCATGGTGCTTGTAATGCCAAGGTTGTGAGCATGGTGCTTGTAATGCCAAGGTTGTGAGCATGGTGCTTGTAATGCCAAGGTTGTGAGCATGGTGCTTGTAATGTCAAGGTTGTGAGCATGGTGCTTGTAATGTCAAGGTTGTGGGCATGGTGCTTGTAATGTCAAGGTTGTGAGCATGGTGCTTGTAATGCCAAGGTTGTGAGCATGGTGCTTGTAATGCCAAGGTTGTGAGCATGGTGCTTGTAATGTCAAGGTTGTGAGCAGGGTGCTTGTAATGTCAAGGTTGTGAGCATGGTGCTTGTAATGTCAAGGTTGTGAGCATGGTGCTTGTAATGTCAAGGTTGTGAGCATGGTGCTTGTAATGTCAAGGTTGTGAGCATGGTGCTTGTAATGTCAAGGTTGTGAGCATGGTGCTTGTAATGTCAAGGTTGTGAGCATGGTGCTTGTAATGTCAAGGTTGTGAGCATGGTGCTTGTAATGTCAAGGTTGTGAGCATGGTGCTTGTAATGCCAAGGTTGTGAGCAAGGTGCTTGTAATGTCAAGGTTGTGAGCATGGTGCTTGTAATGTCAAGGTTGTGAGCAGGGTGCTTGTAATGTCAAGGTTGTGGGTTTGATTCCCACAGTACAGAAAAAAAGTATAAAAAAGTATGCACTCACTACTGTAAAAATGTTCTAGTTAAGAGTTTCTGTTAAATGACTAAAATGTTAAATGATAGACAATGCATGTGTAAGAACTATGCTACAAGGTATTTGAAAGGATTAAAACAATGAAGTCAAAATAAATAAAAATCTCTCAAGAAGTACAAAATTCCCCCCAAATTCCCCCCAAATTCCCCCCACACAATTCCCCCACTTCATCAAATACAATATTTTAAAGACGTATGATGAAGCTATACCAGAATGTGTTATTTCTGATGTGAGCAATAATCCTGAAAAAATATATATATATAAAGCAGTAAAAGATAAAACATGAAAAATTACAAACTAATTCCAGGACAATACTATTGTATTAGGCATCTATAATTCACATGTATTTTACTTTACAAACTCTGGGGGTGCCACAGGGTTCAATTCTCGGGCCAACTTTTCTCTGTATATATCAATGATGTCGCTCTTGCTGCTGGTGAGTCTCTGATCCACCTCTACGCAGACGACACCATTCTGTATACTTCTGGCCCTTCTTTGGACACTGTGTTAACTAACCTCCAGACGAGCTTCAATGCCATACAACTCTCCTTCCGTGGCCTCCAACTGCTCTCAAATGCAAGTAAAACTAAATGCATGCCCTTCAACCGATCGCTGCCCGCACCTGCCTGCCCGTCCGGCATCACTACTCTGGACGGTTCTGACTTAGAATATGTGGACAACTCCAAATACCTAGGTGTTTGGTTAGACTGTAAACTCTCCTTCCAGACTCACATCAAACATCTCCAATCCAAAGTTAAATCTAGAATTAGCTTTCTATTTTGCAACAAAGCATCCTTCACACATGCTGCCAAACATACCCTCGTAAAACTGACCATCCTACCGATCCTTGACTTCGACGATGTCATTTACAAAATAGCCTCCAACTCTCTACTCAACAAATTGGATGCAGTCTATCACAGTGCCATCCGTTTTGTAACCAAAGCCCCATATACTGCCCACCACTGGGACCTGTATGCTCTCGTTGGCTGGCCCTCACTTCATATCCGTTGCCAAACCCACTGGCTCCAGGTCATCTACAAGTCTTTGCTAGGTAAAGCTCCGCCTTATCTTAGCTCTGGTCACCATAGCAGCACCCACCCGTAGCACGCGCTCCAGCAGGTATATCTCACTGGTCACCCCCAAAGCCAATTCATCCTTTGGCCGCCTTTCCTTCCAGTTCTCTGCTGCCAATGACTGGAACGCACTGCAAAAATCACTGAAGCTGGAGACTCATATCTCCCTCACTAGCTTTAAGCACCATATGTCAGAGAGGCTCATAGATCACTGCACCGTTACATAGCGCCTCTGTAAATAGCCCATCCAACTACCTCATCCCCATACTGTATTTATTTATGTATTGCTCTTTTGCACCCAAGTATCTCTACTTTCTTCTGTACATCTATCACTCCAGTGTTTAATTGGTATATTGTAATTACTTTGCCACCCTGGCCTATTTATTGCCTTTACCTCCTTTATCTCACCTCATTTGCACACACTGTATATAGGCTGTTTCTACTGTATTATTGACTGTATGTTTGTTAATTCCATTGTATAACACTGTGTTGTTGTATGTGTCGAACTGCTTTGCTTTATTCTTGGCCAGGTCGCAGTTGTAAACGAGAGTATGTTCTCAACTAGCCTAAATAAAGGTGAAATAAAATAAATAAATAACTTACTGTTTGAATGAATCCCATGTTATAACCTTGTTTCCAAAATGTCTAAAATGTACAATAGTACCCTGTCCTCCTCCTAAACAACAGATGATGTATAATGGTGTAGTTACTGTATCTATACCACACCATAACGACAACCAATGATGAACCCTAACCTATATAAATACTGTATCTATACCGCACCATAACAAATACTAATGATGAACCCTAACCTATATCAATACTTTCTCTACCACACTACCCACCTTCTATCTAACTACATTTTTGGTACTGCTATTTACACCATTCAAGAATGCAATTAAAGATTCTAATGAATTGGTCCCAATTTGTCCCAAGATTCTAATGAATTGGTCCCAAGCCCCCTGACACTCTCTAGGTACCGTCTCCTCCTATTGGTCCCAAGCCTCCATCTAGCTACCCACTCCTCCTATTGGTCCCAAGCCCCGTCATGCTACCCCCTCCTCCTTTTGGTTCCAAGCCCCGTCTAGCTCCATCTCCTCTTATTCGTCCCAAGCCCTCGTTTAGCTAGCCCCTCGTACTATTGGTCCCAAGCCTCCATCTAGCAACCTCCAATTTCTATTTGTTCAAAGCCTCCTTCTAGCTACCCCCTCGTCCTATTGGTCCCAAACCTCCATCTAGCTACCTCCTCTTTCTATTGGTCCTAATCCTCCATCTAGCTAACTCCACTTTATACTGGTCCAAAGCCTCCATTTAGCTACCTCCACTTTCTATTGGTCCAAAGCCTCCATCAAAATCCCTCCTCTTTCTATTGGTCCCAAGCCTCAAACTAGTTACACCTCCTGATATTGTTCCCAAGCCTCCATCTTGCTACACCCTTGCCCTATTGGTCCCAAGCCTCCATCTTGCTACACCCTTGCCCTATTGGTCCCAACCCTCCATCTAGCTACCTCTGCTTTCTTTTGGTCCTAAGCCTCCATCTCTCTACCTCCTACTACCAGTGTTTCCAAGCCTCCATCTCGCTCCTTCCACTTATTATTGGTACCAAACCTCCATCTGTGCCAAGTCTCAGTCTAGCTACCCCCTCCTCCTATTGGTCCTAAGCCTCCATCTTTCTACCCCCATCTAGCTACCTCCTCTTTCCATTGGTCCCAAGCCTCCATCTAGCTACCCCCATCAAGCTACCTCCTCTTTCTATTGGTCCCAAGCCTCCATCTAGCTTCCGTCTCTTTCTATTGGTCCCAAGCCTCCATCTAGATTCCGTCTCTTTCTATTGGTCCCAAGCCTGAATCAAGCTACCTCCTCTATCTACTGTTCCCAAGCCTCCATCTAGCTTCCATCTCTTTCTATTGGTCCCAAGCCTCCATCTAGCTTCCGTTTCTTTCTATTGGTCCCAAGCCTCCATCTAGCTACCTCCTCTTTCTATTGGTCCCAAGCATCCATGTAGCTACCGCCTCCTCGTATTGGTCCCAAGCCTCCATCTAGCTACCTCCTCTTTCAATTGGTCTAAAGTCTCCATCTACCTATCCCCTCCTCTCATTGGTTCAAAGCTTCCATCTAAATCCATCCTCCTTCTACTGATCCCAAGCCTCCATCTAGCTACTTCCTCCTGCTTTTGGTCCCAAGCCTCCATCTAGTTACACCCTCTTCCTATTGGTCCCAAGCCTCCATCTAGCTACCTCCTCTTTCTATTGGTCCCAAGCCTCCATCTAGCAACCTCAAATTTCTATTAGTCCCAAGCCTCAGTCTAGCTACCCCCTCCTGCTATTTGTCCAAAGCCTCCATCTAGCTACCTCCTCCTCCTATTGGTCCCACGACTCCATCTAGCTACCCCCTCCTGCTATTTGTCCAAAGCCTCCATCTAGCTACCTCCTCCTCCTATTGGTCCCACGACTCCATCTAGCTACCCCCTCATCCTATTGGTCAAAGCATCCATCTAGCTACCTCATCTAGCTACCTCCTCTATCTACTGGTCCCAAGCCTCCATCTAGCTCCCACCTCTGTCTTTTGGTCCCAATCCTCCATCTAGCTACCTCCACCTCCTATTGGTCCCAAGCCTCCATCTAGCTACCTCCTCTTTCTATTGGTCTCAAGCCTCCATCTAGCTACCGCCTCTGTCTATTGGTCCAAAGCCTCCATCTAGCTAACACCTCTTTCCATTGGTCCCAAGCCTCCATCTAGCTCCCACCTCTGTCTTTTGGTCCCAATCCTCCATCTAGCTACCTCCACCTCCTATTGGTCCCAAGCCTCCATCTAGCTACCTCCTCTTTCTATTGGCCCTAAGCCTCCATTTAGCTACCACCTCTTTCTATTGGTCTCAAGCCTCCATCTAGCTACCGCCTCTGTCTATTGGTCCAAAGCCTCCATCTAGCTAACACCTCTTTCCATTGGTCCCAAGCCTCAATCTAGCTACCCAGTCCTGCTATTTGTCCAAAGCCTCCATCTAGCTCCACCTTGCCTCCATCTAGCCACCTCCTCTTTCTATTGGTCCCAAGAATCCATCTAGCTCCACCTTGCCTCCATCTAGCTACCTCCTCTTTCTATTGGTCCCAAGCCTCCATCTAGCAACCTCCAATTTCTAGCTACCCCCTCTTCCTATTGGTCCCAAACCTCCATCTAGCTACCTCCTCTTTCTATTGGTCCTAATCCTCCATCTAGCTAACTCCACTTTCTACTGGTCCAAAGCCTCCATTTAGCTACCGCCACTTTCTATTGGTCCAAAGCCTCCATCTAGCTACTTCCAATTTATTTTGGTCCCAAGCCTCCATCAAAATCCCTCCTCTTTCTATTGGTCCCACGCCTCAAACTAGTTACACCTCCTGATATTGTTCCCAAGCCTCCATCTTGCTACACCCTTGCCCTATTGGTCCCAAGCCTCCATCTTGCTACACCCTTGCCCTATTGGTCCCAACCCTCCATCTAGCTACCTCTGCTTTCTTTTGGTCCTAAGCCTCCATCTCGCTACCTCCACTTATTATTGGTACCAAACCTCCATCTAGCTACCCCCTCCTGCTATTTGTCCAAAGCCTCCATCTAGCTACCTCCTCCTCCTATTGGTCCCAAGCCTCCATCTAGCTACCTCCTCTTTCTATTGGTCCCAAGTCTCCATCTTGCTACCCCGTCCTCCCATTGGTTCCAAGCCTCCATCTAAATCCCTCCTCTTTCTATTGTTCCCCATCCTCAATCTAGCTACCTCCTCTTTCTATTGGTCCCAAGCTTTTATCTAGCTACCTCCTCATTCTATTGGTCCCAAGGCTCCATCTATTGACCTCCTCTTTCTATTGGTCCCTAGTTTCCATCTTGCTATCTCCTCCTGCTAATGTTTCCAAGCCTCTATCTTTACCTTGATCTTAGTGACCCACCATACTGTTGCACTATCAGTCTCCATCCCATAGAGCTCCGCCCACTCTGCTCTGCCCCGCCCCTCTCTGCTCTGCCCCTCTCTGCTCTGCTCCGCCCCGCTCTGCTTTGCACCGCCCCACTCTGCTCTGCTCTGCTCTGCTCCGCCCCGCTCTGCTTTGCACCGCCCCACTCTGCTCTGCTCTGCTCCGCCCCGCTCTGCTCTGCTCCACTGTGCTCTGCTCTGCTCCGCCCCGCTCTGCACCGCTCTGCTCTGCCCCGCTCTGCTCTGCCCCGCTCTGCTCTGCCCCGCCCCGCTCTGCTCCGCCCCGCTCTGCCCCGCTCTGCTCCGCCCCGCTCTGCCCCGCTCTGCTCCGCCCCGCCCCGCTCCGCCCCACCCCGCCCCGCTCTGCTCCACCCCGCTCTGCTCTGCCCCGCTCTGCTCTGCCCCGCTCTGACCCGCTCCGCCCCGCTCCGCCCCGCTCTGCTCCGCCCCGCACTGCTCCACTCTGCTCTGCTCCGCCCCACTCTGCTCTGCTCCGCCCCACTCTGCTCTGCTCCGCCCCACTCTGCTCTGCTCCGCTCCACTCTGCTCTGCTCCGCTCTGCTCCGCCCCCACTCTGCTCTGCTCTGCTCCGCCCCACCCCACTCTGCTCCGCCCCACTCTGCTCCGCCCCCACTCTGCTCCGCCCCCCACTCTGCTCTGCTCCACCCCACTCTGCTCTGCTCCGCTCTACTCTGCTCTGCTCTGCTCTGCTCCGCCCCCACTCTGCTCTGCTCCGCCCCGCCCCACTCTGCTCCGCCCCCACTCTGCTCCGCCCCACTCTGCTCTGCTCCGCCCCACTCTGCTCTGCTCCGCTCCACTCTGCTCTGCTCTGCTCTGCTCTGCCCCACTCTGCTCTGCCCCACTCTGCTCAGCTCTGCTCTGCTCGGCCCCGCTCTGCTCTGCCCCACTCTGCTCTGCCCCACTCTGCTCTGCCCCACTCTGCTCTGCCCCACTCTGCTCTGCTCCGCCCCACTCTGCTCTGCTCCACCCCACTCTGCTCTGCTCCGCCCCCACTCTGTTCTGCTCCGCCCCGCTCTGTTCTGCTCCGCCCCGCTCTGTTCTGCTCCGCCCCCTCTGTTCTGCTCCGCCCCGCTCTGTTCTGCTCCGCCCCGCTCTGTTCTGCTCTGCTCCACTGTGCTCTGCTCTGCTCTGCCCCGCTCTGCTCTGCCCCGCTCTGCTCTGCCCCGCTCCGCCCCGCCCCACTCTGCTCCGCCCCGCTCTGCTCTGCCCCACCCCGCTCTGCTCTGCCCCACCCCACCCCGCTCTGCTCTGCCCCACTCTGCTCTGCCCCACTCTGCTCTGCCCCACCCCGCTCTGCTCTGCCCCACCCCACCCCGCTCTGCTCTGCTCCGCCCCACTCTGCTCTTCTCTGCCCCACTCTGCTCTGCTCTGCCCCACTCTGCTCTGCTCTGCACCGCCACTCTCTGCTCATCCCCTCTCTGCACCACCCCTCTCTGCTCTGCCCCTCTCTGCACCGCCCCTCTCTGCTCATCTCCTCTCTGCACCGCCCCTCTCTGCTCATCCCCTCTCTGCTCATCCCCTCTCTGCACCGCCCCACTCTGCTCTGCTCTGCCCCACTCTGCTCTGCACCGCCCCTCTCTGTTCATCCCCTCTCTGCTCATCCCCTCTCTGCACTGCCCCACTCTGCTCTGCACCGCCCCTCTCTGCTCATCCCCTCTCTGCACCGCCCCACTCTGCTCTGCTCCACCTCCCTTACCTCTGATTTACATATATTTCCCTGGGTTGCTGTTACATTTTAGGGTACTTCGCATTTGGCACATCTCTTAGGGAATCATAAGCCTCAGACCAAACCCTAGCATTCAAATGAGCCTTGCTTTTGCCTTTTGCTTTGCTCTCTGCCTCACACTCACAAAGCCTTCAGAGCCTCCACAGTAAAGACGCCACTTCTCCAGCACGCAACCAATATCTGGGATTATTTAATGAGGTCTTATTATTCTGTAGTGTAGTGGCACTCTTGGGAGATACATGTCCTACTATTTCAGTGGAAAGTGAACAGCTGATTAAACCCAACATTTATCTGTTAAGCTGATGACTGTCAAATCAAAGACTCTATGTTTGGTTTTCTCTGTCTGTCAGACATGCTAGTTTTTTTTCAGGTGTGTCAATCAAAAAAGCTTAGCGTTGCTTTAATCCATTGGTCCTCAGCAAATACAGCTGTGCAGAGTTCAATTAGTAGCGTGGCCGACGTGATTCTCCCTCAAGCATGCTATTACTCTGCCACCAGCCTTTCTCACTTAAGATTCTCATTTAACACTGGTTCCCACCATTCCACTGCCTCAATTATACTTTTAAGTGGAACATTAACCCAAATAAGGTTAATAAGTTTTTTTTAGACATCTAGTACAAGATAGCAAAGGGAGGTATAATCTGTCTTTGTTTTTTTCCTCTTTCTGGCCAGACTTCAGTTCTCTACTTCCTCTCTGAGGTATTCTTCCTCAATATTCAATGCTGATGACATTAATGCACATGTGACTTTTTTTGTGTGGTTCATTCTCCCGGCTCCCTCCCGCTGCTACCCATCACCCTCCATCTTATCAACAAAGGTACAGTGGTACGGGGGAGTGGGAGTGGGAGTGGAAACAGTAGGTGGCTTTAGAAAATAAGTTATGAATTACCTGTCTGGTGTGGATTTGCCCAGAAGTCTTGAATCCCCCCTGACAGCTGCACTCTGAGACCGAGTACGGGTCTGAGCTGGTGGAGGAGCACTTGGAGTGCGAGTCACAGCCCACCACAAACGTGTTGTCTAGCGGGAGCTCCTGAATCACGTGGTGTTTATTGGGCGCCATCGGGGTCTCTGGTTTGATTTGGAAGGTTGGCTGGGGGGAGGCAGACTTGTAATGCTTGGCTAAGTCTGGGCTGTCAGGTTTGAAGGTGGTCGGCGTAGTGGCCCAGTTGTATTTCCCCATGGTCTGCTCATCTAGCTCCACAGGCAGGTCCAGGGTTCCATTAATGTGCTCCTGGCTGGGATCATCAGGCTTGGATTCTTCTATGGTGACAAAGTTCAAGAGGAGGCTCTTAGGGGATCTCTTCTTTTTCTTCTTTTTCTTCTTGATTTGACGGTTCTCCTGGTTGGGCGACACCCACTCGCCGCTCTGCTTGCCCTTCTGCACCACTTTGTGCCTGGGCGTCTGACGGCAGCGCACCAAGGCCGTCACGAAGATGACTAAGATAACTGTCATAGTCCCAGCTATAATAGCGATGACAACAATCACGTATCCGTTGGCTTGGGGTGTGACCTCACTGTCTCCCACGTTACGGTCCAATGGAGTCTCCAAGCTCTTACGTAGCTGCTCTTGAATGAACGTAGCGTTGGATACAGTCTCGTTAATGAACAGGTGAATGAGGGCGATTGCGTGTAAGGACTCTGGCTGGCCCAGGTCTTTGACTTTCACCACTAGCCTGTGTAAACCCTGATCGGCTGAGACTATCTTCTCCTGCAGAGTTATATTACCAGTTGTTTTGTCTATGGCAAACAGCCCTCTTGGTGATCCCCCAATGATGCTGTACTGCAGCTCAGCATTCATGCCAGTGTCATTGTCTATAGCGAACACCCTGGTGACCACAGACCCAGGGCTGGTGGTAGACTGGACCAGATCGTAAGAGTAGTTGGACGAGGGGATAACAAAAACGGGTCGATTGTCATTGACATCCACAACGTTTATGGTGACCTTGGCGTATGAAGTGCTGGGTGGATGCCCTCCGTCTATAGCCTTCACCATAAAAGTGTATGAGCTCTGCTGCTCTCTATCAAACGTGAGGTTGGGTTTGATCACACCGGTCTGGGGATCAATAAGGAAATTGTCTTTCCCATTCAGGATGGACAGTGTTATGACGGAGTTGTCACCTGCGTCAGAATCTGTGACGGTGATCAGACCCACGGTCCCGTACAGAGGCAGGTTCTCAGGCACGTAGAAGTTATACTCAGGATGGGTAAAAGCTGGGCTGTTGTCGTTGAGGTCCTGCACTATTAACCTCACTGTGACATTGCTCTGCAGGGAAGTAGACCCATTGTCCCGTGCCATGACAGTGAACGAATACTTCTCCTGCTTCTCTCTATCCAGGCGTTTGCCAACGGAGAGGATTCCTGACCGTCTATCTATGTTAAACCCATCAGGAGCGTCAGGGCCAAGAGAATAAATAATCTCTGCATTATGTCCGCTGTCTGCATCCGTGGCACTGATCTTTATGAGCTGCGTGGATGGATCATTGTTCTCTGGTATGGACAGCTGAATCTCAGGTTGAGGGAAGATGGGAGCGTTGTCATTCTCGTCCTTAATTTTTATTAAAACCATCGCTGACGTGTTCAAAGGAGGCTTCCCTGAATCCGATGCTACTATCTTAATTGCATATTCCCTGGTTGTTTCGTAATCTAAGGGGGCCGCAGTCTCCAGCAGGAATTGGTCATTAAAGACTGGCTTTAACCTGAAAGGAACGTCATGGTCAGTGTAACAAGTCACTTTGCCGTTCAGATCCGAGTCCTTGTCCGTCACTGTAATTAGGGCTATTTTTGTGTTGAGAGGAGCATTCTCTGACAGTAGAACCGTTCCATTTACAAGGTTCATTATATACCGAGTGTCTATGGACGGAACGTTGTCATTAATGTCCGTTACGTTGACGATAACCGTAGCTCTGGAGGGAGTGGAGCTGCCGTCGCTGGCCAGGACGATGAGTTTGTGGACCGGAGTGGCTTCTCTGTCTAAGGGCTGCTTGACAGTGATCAGCCCGGTGGTGCTGTCTATGGAAAAATGCCTCTTGGTGGATGAGGAGATCTGGTTGGAGAAGGAGAAGTGGATCTGGGCGTTGGAGCCGAGATCTGCGTCTGTGGCGTGGAGTTGGGTGACGGAGGTTCCAATGGGGGCGTTCTCAGGGATGTTCACCTCCACCTCACTGTCCTTGAAGACCGGTCGATTGTCGTTGACGTCGGAGATGGTGACCTGGAGGATGGCCGTGCTGGACTTGGGTGGCGTTCCTCCGTCCTCCACCTTGATCTTCATGACGAAGGTGTCCTTCTGCTCGCGGTCCAGACTCTGCTGGACGATCAGCTGAGGCCATCTGTCTCCCTCTGGGGTCTCGATGATGTCTAGGCCAAACTCACTTACACTCTGTATAGACAGGGAGAAGAACAAAGATCATTTGTGAGTTTCAGTCATATTTTACTGGACTACATGAAACTACTGTGCTGTCCTGTACATCCTGGACTATGTTACTAATTGCTTAGTTATTCATCAGTGTGAGGGTGTATGCATTCATAGCCTGATTTCTGGTAATTTCACATGCATTTCACCTGAACATTACTATCTCATATGACATGTGATACACGACAATAGCCTACTAGTGGTCCTGTAAGCTGGCACTAGACTCACACAGCTGGTTTCCAGAATCAACACAAATAAGCTGTAGTTTTCTTTTAGTTTCAACAGATGTTTGCTCTCACTGCAGAAAAACCCTTTGGGGTGAAAGTACTTTAATTGTATTAGCAACGGTGGGAAAAAGCACCCAGCATACTTGAGTAAAAGTAAATATATCTTTATGTGAAAAACACAAAAGTCAAAGTCAAAGTAAAATACTACTTGAGTAAAAGTCTAAAAGTATTTGATTAACAAGTAACAAGTACTTTTTAGGTGTCAGTGTATGGAGAAAATGTATGGAGTAAAAAAATATATTATTTTCTTTAGGAATGTAGTGAAGTAAAAGTAAAAGTAGTCAATAATATAAATAGTAAAGTACAGAAAAAATATGTAATTAAGGCATTAAAGTATTTTTGACTTAAGTACTTTACACCACAGCGTAATAGAAACATGAAAAATGTCCTCAAAATATAGGCTAAATCCAGTTGGAAAATATCGATTTTTTAAGGAAATACTTAGGCCTATGTAAACAATGGATGCTGACAGTGACTTAAACAGTTATGCCCATAACCAAAAAAGGCAATTGGTGAAGGTTTAGCACTTTAAAAAAATCTTCAATAAATCTATTTTAAAAAAACAAGAAACTGGCAGATGGAATGTACACATTTAACAGAAGACTAATGACACACAATGACATCAAACCACGATCAAGGTCCTTGGAATGCAATTATATTGGAGTCATATTGGAGTGACCTGGGGCGGCAGGGTAGCCTAGTGGTTAGAGCGTTGGACTAGTAACCGGAAGGTTGCAGGTTCAAATCCCCGAGCTGGCAATGTACAAATCTGTCATTCTGCCCCTGAACAGGCAGTTAACCCACTGTCATTGAAAATAAGAATTTGTTCTCAACTGACTTGCCTAGTTAAATAAAGGTAAAAATATATATATATATGTTCATTAACTATTATAGTACATTACTGCTCACTGCCGCCCTTCAGCAGATTCTTCTTGTACTATATGCTGACCATCCATTTCAGATTACAGAGTGGTGCTTTTTAATGAAGTACTCGTTTTAGCCCTCTGCCCTCCTCAGTGCAAATCCTCTGCTTTAAGTAACATTGTATTCCAGTTTTACCTTACTATCTTACGTTTACTTTGGAATAGGGGAGACAGCTCACAAAATGTCAAGTTCATATGCGAGAGAGACAGTTGAAAGGGAAGCCATAGAGATAGCCTATTTAAATGCACTGCCAGACCACCATAGATTAAGGAGACAGAGAGACTCCACATTAAAAAAGCTTTTCACCCAAGGAGTGCCAAATCAGTAGGCCACAGTGATGCCCGAGGAAAATGAAAACAAATGCATGTAATCCCCATGAGAAACTGACTCTGACTGTTCAAAGTAATTGCCTTCCCCACAAAAATGTAGCACTAATATTTATGATTACAGATCAGCTATGCGGTAAAGATGGGTCCTGGCATATTTGCCATCATTATGATTTAGAGAGAGAGAGAGAGAGAGAGAGAGTGAGAGAGAGAGAGAGACCTAAGAACCTAAATGAGACCCATGCATTTTAAGAAACAAAGAAGGTCTTTGAAGGTCTTTCAGTCAGAAGCAGTTTCATGCAAAAACAAGAAAAAACAGGCTCTTTAAAGAGATAAGCTTCATGCAGCACATAATGTTGTAAGAGATTACTCTGTCTAGGCACAGCTATGAAACGAGATTAAGATACATACATTCTGACTGTGAACGGTACAATTTAGACCAAATGTGTTCATTTGACTACCCAGTATGTTTAGAACCAGTATAGTTCCTGTATCAATATAGTAAGGACCATGGCAGAGGGAAGAAGGAGGCCATTACTATGTCCTGGTAGCTGCAGCAGAGACATGGTGTACACAGGGTTGTTGTTGGTGTTGGGGTTTCACTTGATGTGAATATTGTCGCTGGTCTGAAGCACTGCCAAGTGACAGAAGTCACTTAAGAAACCAAAACCACCGCTGCCTGAATGAGGATGGTTACTTTATGGCGAGTAGCTATAAACTATATACACGCATGGACAGCAAGAACAATGGCCGTCCAATAACACTGAGTTCTAGAAGAAGATGAGTTCTGTAAAAGATGAGTTCTAGAACAAGATGAGTTCTAGTAGAAGATGAGTTCTGTAGAAGACGAGTTCTAGAAGGAGATGAGTTCTGTAGAAGACGAGTTCTGGAAGGAGATGAGTTCTAGAAGAAGATGAGTTCTAGAAGAAGATGAGTTCTAGAAGAAGATGAGTTCTAGAAGAAGATGAGTTCTAGAAGAAGATGAGTTCTAGAAGAAGATGAGTTCTAGAAGAAGATGAGTTCTAGAGGAAGATGAGTTCTAGAAGAAGATGAGTTCTAGAAGAAGATGAGTTCTAGAAGAAGATGAGTTCTAGAAGAAGATGAGTTCTAGAGGAAGATGAGTTTTCGTAGAAGATACGTTCTAGAAGAAGATGAGTTCTAGTAGAAGATGAGTTCTGGAAGAAGATGAGTTCTGTAGAAGATGAGTTCTGTAGAAGATGAGTTCTCGTAGAAGATGAGTTCTAGTAGAAGATGAGTTCTAGTAGAAGATGAGTTCTAGTAGAAGATGAGTTCTAGAAGAAGATGAGTTCTAGAAGAAGATGAGTTCTAGTAGAAGATGAGTTCTAGAAGAAGATGAGATCTAGAAGAAGATGAGTTCTAGAAGAAGATGAGTTCTAGAAGAAGATGAGATCTAGAAGAAGATGAGTTCTAGAAGATGAGTTCTAGTAGAAGATGAGTTCTAGTAGAAGATGAGTTCTAGAAGGAGATGAGTTCTAGTAGAAGAGGAGTTCTAGAAGATGATGAGTTCTAGGAGATGATGAGTTCTAGTTTAAGATGAGTTCTAGAAGAAGATGAGTTCTAGAAGGAGATGAGGTCTAGTAGAAGATGAGGTTGAGAAGAAGATCAGTTCTATAAGAAGATGAGTTCTAGTTTAAGATGAGTTCTAGAAGAAGATGAGTTCTAGTAGAAGATGTATATTCATGGAGTGATTCTTTGAACATGAAGTAGTAATTACTAAGAACTCCACATTCGTTTAGTGAGAAACGATTTGACCATTGACCAAGCTGACATTAAAATAACTGTACTACGACTTTTCGATGAAATTCATAGGAGTGACTTTATCACTTCAAATCAGTGAATCATAACATATTGGCCCTTCTTACAATATGGTTGTTAAATCTTAGTGTAGACTTTAGTATCTGGGACTTTGGCACTGTGCTTCCATCCAGTCAATGTCATAAGTGCTCCTAAAGATGATTTATGAGCCAGACAGATTATTCCCCACCTGTCTCATTTTCACACATTTAGAGCATTTCAATCAGTTTCAGAGAGCTATAACTAACTATCTATAATGGCTGTTTATTTTTACTTCAGTGAATTCAAATTAGGCTGTTGGATTGTGAAAACATTTAGGGCAGGCAAACTTACTGTAGAAAAGGTTAAGAATATGAATCACTGGGCCCTAAGGTGCAGTGCCAATAACCTTTAAATAAAATACAAAACTTTACAGTTTAAAAAGAAAGCAGATACTTCAGCTTCACCCAGACTGGAATCCTAAACCATGGTGATGAAGCATTCATCTACCATTGTAGATCACGTGTCTATAGGGACCATATATCTAGAGTCGCCTCCAAAATTATTGACATCCTTGATAAAGATTACCAAAAAAATTACTGTAAATAATGCTAGTACTGAGATAAATTGCTCGCAAAATAAAAAATAAAAAATACATATTTTTTATAATGATGCAATTGCTAAGAGAAAGAGATTTTGTTTAACAAGTAATGTTTATTTTTTCCCCAAAATCTAGGTTTAAATATATTTGCCGTCCATGTTTTCAATACTTTGTACACCCTCCTCTTGCAAGGATGAAGTCACTGAACATTTTTCTATAATAATTTATGAAATTTTTACACTCTACTCGCTTCAGCACTCAGCGGTCCTGTTCCGCGAGCTTGTGTGTCCTACCACTTTGCAGCTGAACCGTTGTTGCTCCTAGATATTTTCACTTCACATTAACAGCACCTACAGTTGACCGGGGCAGGTCTAGCAGGTCAGAAATTTGCCTAACAGACTTATTTGAAAGGTGGCATCCAATGACAGTGCCACATTGAAAATCACTGAGCTCTTCAGTAAGGCCATTCTACTGCCAATGTTTGTCTATGGAGAATGCATGGCTGTGTGCACAATTTTATACCCCTGTGGGTGTGGTTGAACTAGCCAAATCGACTAAGTTGAAGGGGTGTCCACATATAGTGTATGTGTAGAGATCTATAAATTAAACATTTATGTAGATATATAACATCTTGTTAATGATGTTAGTCGTCCAATGATGTTAGTCGTCCAATGATGTTAGTCGTCCAATGATATTAGTCGTCCAATGATATTAGTCGTCCAATGATATTAGTCGTCCAATGATGGTAGTCGTCCAATGATATTAGTCGTCCAATGATATTAGTCGTCCAATGATGTTAGTCGTCCAATGATATTAGTCGTCCAATGATATTAGTCGTCAATGATATTAGTCGTCCAATGATGGTAGTCGTCCAATGATATTAGTCGTCCAATGATATTAGTCGTCCAATGATATTAGTCGTCAATGATATTAGTCGTCCAATGATGGTAGTCGTCCAATGATGTTAGTCGTCCAATGATATTAGTCGTCCAATGATATTAGTCGTCCAATGATATTAGTCGTCCAATGATGGTAGTCGTCCAATGATATTAGTCGTCCAATGATATTAGTCGTCCAATGATATTAGTCGTCCAATGATGGTAGTCGTCCAATGATATTAGTCGTCCAATGATATTAGTCGTCCAATGATGTTAGTCGTCCAATGATATTAGTCGTCCAATGATGGTAGTCGTCCAATGATATTAGTCGTCCAATGATATTAGTCGTCCAATGATGTTAGTCGTCCAATGATATTAGTCGTCCAATGATGGTAGTCGTCCAATGATATTAGTCGTCCAATGATATTAGTCGTCCAATGATGTTAGTCGTCAATGATATTAGTCGTCCAATGATATTAGTCGTCCAATGATATTAGTCGTCCAATGATGGTAGTCGTCCAATGATATTAGTCGTCCAATGATATTAGTCGTCCAATGATATTAGTCGTCCAATGATATTAGTCGTCCAATGATGGTAGTCGTCCAATCACAACAATCAAACGTTCCATCTCAGTATCAAACAATGATGTAGAGCCGCAGTTGGCTGATATTGGGGGCGGATGACTGAAATCGCCTCACTACAGACTCTTTCAATGTTTCAGATTGTCATCTGACGCATCTTTGAATCAAGTTGATGAGAAGAAACTGGGATTGAATTACATTGATTACCTGATTAAATCTAGAGGAGACTGGGATTGAATCACGTTGATGACCTGATTAAATCTAGAGGAGACTGGGATTGAATTACATTGATTACCTGATTAAACCTAGAGGAGACTGGGATTGAATTACATTGATTACCTGATTAAATCTAGAGGAGACTGGGATTGAATTACATTGATTACCTGATTAAACCTAGAGGAGACTGGGATTGAATTACATTGATTACCTGATTAAACCTAGAGGAGACTGGGATTGAATTACATTGATTACCTGATTAAACCTAGAGGAGACTGGGATTGAATTACATTGATTACCTGATTAAACCTAGAGGAGACTGGGATTGAATTACATTGATTACCTGATTAATTCTAGAGGAGACTGGGATTGAATCACGTTGATGACCTGATTAAATCTAGAGGAGACTGGGATTGAATTACATTGATTACCTGATTAAATCTAGAGGAGACTGGGATTGAATTACATTGATTACCTGATTAAACCTAGGAGACTGGGATTGAATCACGTTGATGACCTGATTAATTCTAGAGGAGACTGGGATTGAATTACATTGATTACCTGATTAAATCTAGAGGAGACTGGGCTTGAATCACGTTGATGACCTGATTAAATCTAGAGGAGACTGGGATTGAATTACATTGATTACCTGATTAAATCTAGAGGAGACTGGGCTTGAATCACGTTGATGACCTGATTAAACCTAGAGACTGGGATTGAATCATGTTGATGACCTGATTAAATCTAGAGGAGACTGGGATTGAATTATGTTGATCACCTGATTAAACCTAGAGGAGACTGGGATCGAATCACGTTGATGACCTGATTAAACCTAGAGACTGGGATTGAATTATGTTGATGACCTGATTAAATCTAGAGGAGACTGGGATGGTGCTTTGAATATATCAGCCTTTCATAGCTATGCTAATGGTGCTGGATGGGCCGACGGGCAAGGCTCTTTATCATTGGCTATAACATCCCTTTTATACAATACTGATGGAAGTCTCCCTTGCCACCGGCCATGATCTGATGCATATCATTTAGACAAAACCAGCACAGAATTGTTTGTTTCCTCTTGTCAACCTCTGGCGGATGATAATGTGTCAAAATCAGAAACAAATGAAATCTGGAAGCGCTTGACAGTAAGCTGAACACAGGCAGTGAGCTGAACACATGCAGTGAGCTGAACACAGGCAGTTAGCTTGCTGCGCTCTTTGTTTAGTTGTCCATTCTGCAGCAAGCAGCATCCAATGAAGAACATTAATCAATTATGAAATGCCAATTTGAGTGATTTGAAGAGAGAGCTCCTACATGTTGAATCTATTGCAGTATTACGGCATAACTGGCGTCTGTAAATGAACATACTGTATAAATGAACTCTGGCGTTACACATTTTCAACATTTCTCTTTGTTTTCTATGACAGGCAGAACCTAATTTTTCTACCATCTGCTCATAATAGCCTGGCAAACAAGTTAGATGTGTACATTTTTAAACAAAGACGAGTTGTTGCTCCAAATCCACACACCGAAATAAAGACTTCCTCTTTCAACACCAAGTTTATCTGGCTCTCATATAGCAGGATATTGATCTACACAAGGTGATCCCGACAACGCCCGCCCACAACAAATGCTGTTAAGACACACTGAAAATCCCTCAAAATAGGAAGGATTCGGTTTCCTGCAGTGTGGTGCAAATCTCTTTAAAATTCTTGGAGAAAAATAACATTTGGAGAAGTGTAGAACCCAAAACAACCAAAATCAATACCGATATCCCTTGAGCCTGACCTGCCTCACACGGTCAACGTCTCAAATGGCACCATATTCCCTATATAGTGCACTACGTTTGACCAGAAACCTGTATGGAACAGGGTGGCGTTTGCGACACAGTCAGGGTCTGAGGAGGAACCTGTAAAGAGGTACGCTTTAAGTGATAAAATGTGTTCCTAACGGAAGAGACTCCTGCATCCATGCATGGTATTACTTTCCCCTGACCTTGGACGTGTTCTTAGAACACCTTTGAGTCATTCCAAGACGACGTAGCAGTTCCAACCCTGACACTGCTATTGGTAAACATTCCATTTTAGAATCCCAGAACTAAAAGGTTGCTATGGATGACACTGCTACACTCATTATTAAGGTGGCATTACTGGTTTCGAAAAGGTGTTATAGATGCCTTATTTTAGGCCTATACCACTTTCAAGTAAAGGGTTACTGACCATTATGTGTGATATCAAACAGACTATATGGGTTGGTATTGTGTATTAGCCCTCCATATGAAAAGACAGAGCCAACTTGATTTTGAATTAAGGAGGCTGTCATATCTCATCTGTCCTTTCTAATATCAGCTAGCCTACAGTATATGTCTGTCAGCTGAGGGGATAGAACTGGCCTACTGTGATGACACACAGGGGTAGCAGTTTCAGCTTGATGTCAGGGACAAAACAGGAACTCTATGATGACACACAATGGTAGCAGTTTCAGCTTGATGTCAGGGACAAAACAGGAGCACTGTGGTAGTAAACTATTATTCTGTATGGAGCTCCACAGACAAATCTCTGAGGACCATACAAAGATAGTCCAAGGGGTGGATTAAAGACCAGCAGCTATTCTAGGAATGCTTGCACAAACCCCTAAAGAACTAAACTATGCTCTGTACTGTAAGACTGTATAGTGCACTTCTAAAATTCACTTGAATTAATGTCCTCATGGGTACTGTACCTCTATGTTGTATTTATGTTTATGGACTGCTTTTCAGAAAACCTCTTTTGAATGAAACGGATGGGTAGAAAATACAAAACAGACATATTTCCCCAAGGAAGATAAGATATGGAACTGAATTTAAATAAACGAGAGAAAAAAAGCAAGGATAGGAAATATAAAATCAAATAAAAATAAAAATGAGGCAAGGATATGAAACATCAATAATATACATGAGAGGAGATAACAGTCATGAAAGGAGAGGAGGAGAGGAGATAACAGTCATGAAAGGAGAGGAGGAGAAGAGATAATAGTCATGAAAGGAGAGGAGGGGAGGAAATAACAGTCATGAAAGGAGAGGAGGAGATAATAGTCATGAAAGGAGAGGGGGAGAGGAGATAACAGTCATGAAAAGGTGATGGGAATGACTGGAGATCATCATCGCTGCCCTGTGCCAAACATTTGGCTGGTCATTTTCCAGGCATGAACAATTCAGGACATTTCAGCGGGGGAGGCTTTGGCACAGAAATAACTCATTCAAAATGCAAATTGGTAATCAAGTCAGACATGAGCAGCAAGGAAACTGTTAATTTTCACACAAAGCAAACTTAATATGAGACAACCTGTGACTTGTCTCATTATCATCTCACATCGAGCTCCTAAAAACATCATCGTGTCGCCGAGTTGAGACAACCTTTTCCAAAGCAACCTTTTCACGTACATGCTTGTTATAGAAGACTATCTGCTACAGCCTTTACATGTGTTTAGTGCCACCTTCGCATAGCAAATGGTGTGCTGCATCTCCTCTCAAAAACTGTAAGAATTAGAATTCACAAGCAGGCCTCAGATAATCTGCAATATTCATCTTCCTCCACGACGTATTGAGTATTGTCTAGACTATGAATGGAGAATGCATGACATTATCCTACTTTCTGGTTTTAGGCCGACTTCATTAAGGCAACTGAGAAAATTGCGCTGCGATTTAATAGAACATCAATTAGATGATAAAAAGAACGGTGGGTTCTGCAAGAGGCACTTATTAGCATAATACAGTACGGTCCTTTTCTCGGCAATAATCTACAATATTCACGACATTTAACCTTTTTTTCCTGGGATTCGGAGGAATATGCTGCATCTGCAATTTCCTAGAGGGACTTTTGTTGTTATGGTTTATAGCAAAACTACACCTTGCTTTTCACTTGCTACACATAATGTCATAAAGCATTTTCAAAGAAAGCATGGTGGTTTCTCGGTGGCCCTAAGGCTCTGTTCTGATTTAAGCGTGGAAACGTTGCTCATAAAGTCTGACAACAGAGAACAGCTCTACTAACACACAGCCTTATGGGTTCAACTAAATGCAGGTGAACAGCAGTGCTACTGGGAGGGGTGGTACTGTATGGAGCAAGTACCTAATACATCTACCCCGTCTTTTCTGCTCTTTTGAATTATGGAATATTTTTAAATGATTTAAACTAGCGTTGACAATCTTCTGGAGTTAGAAATTTGTGTAACTGTTTTTCAAACAAATAAGAATGAAAACAGACAATTCTTAAGAATACAAACTATTGATCTTCATGTCAAGCACACAAGCAGTGACAGTCACTCGATACTGATTGAGAGAAGTGTGAGCTCACCTTGACAAGTTCATAGTGTTGGATCCCATTGATCCCCACATCTGGGTCAAATGCAGAGGGCACGGGGTATCGGGTGTTGATGGCTGTGTTCTCTGGGATGGAGATGTTTATTACGGTGGACTGGAAGAGTGGAGCGTTGTCATTGATGTCCTCAATCAGGAACCGGATCTTAACCAGACGGAAGATCTCGTCAGGCAGAACGGCGACCTCGATCTCGTAGAAGCAGCGCTTCTCGTTGAATACTCCTGAGCAGAGCTTCTCTCGGTCGATGCGGTGAGCCGTGGTGAAGATCTCCCCGGTGTTGGCCTCTACCCTCACCAAAGGCACATCGCCCGTTTTGTAGACGGGCTTAAACTGCAGTGGCGAGGACAGCTTGAAGTCAGGGTCAAGGTTCAGGTCCAAGTCCTTCCGTAGGTTCCCAATGCGGACATTCTCGGGCTGCTCCTCCCTCACCGTGTAGTCCTTCTCTTGGGCCCAGGACAGCAAGACCAGGCAGGTGAGTAACACCACCAGCACATGAGCATGACCTGCTAAGTCCATAATCAGAGAGGGTGGGAGTATTTTTTTCTTAAGGCTGCAACTCTGTCACTGGGGTAAAGAGAGAAAGAGAGAGAGAGAGAGAGAGAGAGAGAGAGAGAGAGAGGTAGAGGGAGAGGAAGAGAGACAGAGAGAAGGAAAGAGAAAGAGTCATGTCTCTGCAAAAGTTACATGACACACAGGTTACGTCTGAAAAGCGCACCCTATTTCCTGTACAGTGCACTACTTTTTGGCACCCTATTCCCTGTATAGTGCACTACTTTTTGGCACCCTATTCCCTGTATAGTGCACTACTTTTTGACCAGAGCTCTATGATCAACAACAGTGCACACTTTAGGGAAGAGGGTTTCAATCAAACGCAGACCCATGTATTCTGACTGTAATTAGTATGATTCTCCCTTATGGAGAGGGTTGAACTTGACCTATCAACCTAACTAGCTCTGAGCCTGCATCCCTCCAATGTCTTTGAGAGCAAATTAACAGACATTTGACACAATTAACCTTTGATGACACCCCGTTGAACACAAAGACACGAACAGGTTATTAGTTGCCATATTCCATCAATCCGTTACATTGCAGTAATCAACCAATTCATATTTTCATCGCAGGGAGGGTGTGTGTGTGTGTGTGTGTGTGTGTGTGTGTGTGTGTGTGTGTGTGTGTGTGTGTGTGTGTGTGTGTGAATCAGAGGAGATCATCATTGGCGTAGTCGATTCACAAACTTGTATGAATGTTTTTTTGATGAGTTTAGCTAGTGTGAGGCATTACGTTTGGTACATAAGTTGACCTTGCGGTGTCATCGGGTTTGAAAGATATGCATTCTGGGAATCAGTCAGATCGTTACGAGCAGGAAACATGGCGAAACCGTGTGTACTGTATATGGGCTATGGTACTATTTAGGATGCAGCCTACATCTATCTTCCAGTGTGGTGGATAGGTGTTACTGCGTGTGCAATAACCTTCATTTTAATGCACAACCATAGATTAGAAATACACTTTAACAGCAAATTAACTTAAGTCTCATTTGTTGAGTATCTGGAAGAATTTTCTTTTTTTTTTAAATAGCTGGAATGTGAAGGATTCCGTGATGATAATATAACATATGAAAACAACATGTTCTGCGTAACAATGCATTGACGCATTACGAAAGCCACCATCTCTCACATTAGGATATCATTATATTATCATAGAATATAGTCATAACATGAAATCATTACCATTAGTTAATCGAGTTCTCTCTAACATGCTACATGTATTGTTATTAGACAGAAAAGAAGTGCTCTGTCTGATCTCTCACTCTCTCTATCATTAAGCCCATGGTAAATAGTCAATAGTAAAAAGAATAACACCCTATGGTTTTCAGCACCATCTGACAGTATTCATAAATCAGTGTTTTCTTATTTTATGCCAGTTTACTTGGTAGATAGTTCCACCAATTCTATCATGGGCTTTGTGTGCTAAAACCTGCCTGGAGGGCAAAGGTCCCTATTGCCAAAACCAAACTAGGCCATCCAAAAAGGGAGCATGGAGATATGATGACAGTTGCTCTGCTTCTTATAGCAAGAACAACTTTCAGGTTATTTGGATTAGAATTTACGGTAACAACTATACTTTTTAAATTTAATTTCAGGTCTCTTTTACAAGGGAGACCAGGACCAGTGGAGACGTACAGTGTGTTTAATTAGTGCATTATCATGCAGTTGTGATGCGTTTTACGATGTGTCACGAGGACCCGTCTCTGCTTAGGTATGTAGCGCCCCTCATTGCTGGCTCAGTAAGACACATTTTTTAATGTAACTTTAGTATCAAGAAATATTCCAAAATTGTGGAAAGTTTCCTACCACTCCATAAGGGATAGTAATGATCTTATAATCATTTTTGACCCATTTCCATGGATCCCTTGTCTTGCAAAAATACTATTATCATTGGTCAACAAACAGCTATGTTACTGTCTATCTGTAAATTGTGTTCTTAATGTTAATTAATCTGGTTTCAGACCTAAACATAGCACCACTACGGCTACCATGCTTGTTGTAAATTATATTGCAAATGCCTTAGATGAAATAAGGAATTGTACTGCCATGTTTGTAGCCTTGTCAAAAGCTTCTGATACTGATTCTGATTAATAAGCTGTCCTCCATAGGGTTGGGTAAAGATGTATGTCAACGGTTTCTTAATTATCTCAATGACAGAATTCAGGACATCAAGGTAGATGTGGTCAAAATAGGAGTTCCTTGAGTTACATAAAGGGGTGCCCCAAGGTTCGATCCTCGGCCCACTACTGTTTACAATCTAAATAAATAACATTGATATGGCTGTAAAATAATGTTTTATATACATTTATATGCAGATGATACAGGTTTGTACTAATTGCTCCATCGGTGGGCCAAGACTTCTCACATTTGAAGTTGGATTTTTATAGCACTGCAGAGGTCATGGATCTAAAGCTAGTGCTACATGTAAACAAAACAACATGAATACTTTTTTTTCTAGGTCCCATAACCCAGATTTAAATGCATTTGTAATGACTAGTTTGAACGGTACACAAATTGAGCGAGTACATTCCTAGAAATATATTGGTATCTTCCTTGACGACAAACTGTAATTTAAAAACATGTCACTGAGCTGGTGAAGAAGTTGAAGTTCAAGGTTGGTTTATTTTACAGAAATAAGGTAGGTTTATTACTGGTGATGGTTCTAGAACTCACCATTGTTCCCTTAGGTTTATTACTGGTGATGGTTCTAGAACTCACCATAGGTCCTTAGGTGTATTACATGTGATGGTTATGGAACTCACCATTGTGTCATTCGGTTTATTACTGGTGATGATTCTAGAACTCACTATTGTTCCCTTAGTTTTATTACTGGTGATGATTCTAGAACTCACTATTGTTCCCTTAGTTTTATTACTGGTGATGATTCTAGGACTCACCATTGGACACTTAGGTTTATTACTGGTGATGATTCTAGAACTCACCATTGGACACTTAGGTTTATTACTGGTGATGATTCTAGAACTCACCATTGTTCCCTTAGTTGTATTACTGGTGATGATTCTAGAACTCACCATTGGACACTTAGGTTTATTACTGGTGATGATTCTAGAACTCACCATTGGACACTTAGGTTTATTACTGGTGATGATTCTAGAACTCACCATTGTTCCCTTAGTTGTATTACTGGTGATGATTCTAGAACTCACCATTGGACACTTAGGTTTATTACTGGTGATGATTCTAGAACTCACCATTGGACACTTAGGTTTATTACTGGTGATGATTCTAGAACTCACCATTGGACACATAGGTTTATTGCTGGTGATGATTCTAGAACTCACCATTGTGTTTTGTGTCAAAAAGTGGGTTGGGCCTCTTTATATGTAAGGAGAGAACAGCATTGTCTTGTGTTGATCTACAAATCACTGATGCAGAAACGTCCTATGTATCTATCAATTTAGACTTACAAATTGCCAAACCCAGTCTCAGGCTTGAATAACACTGGATGCCCCTTCGGTTTCCACAGATTTGGGTAAAGCTTATTTTAGTTTTTTTGCGCCCTTTATGTGAAACAATTTACAGAGTCATGATCGGAGACATCTATGTTGATAAATATGTCTGTTTTTCTTAATATGTTTTGTCATGTCGAGTATTGTATGTGTTTGACGTATTCATGCAGGGCTCATCTGTAAAACAGATCCTAGTCTCAGTATGACTTCAAAATAATACAAAGTAAAAAATAATTCAAAGTAATACATTGGGGTTAAACATGGATGTATTCAATAACGCTTCGCTTTTCAACATTATTTTTTACATCATTCCAACAACTTACATCCAATCACTAACATATGAATTTGTTATTTACGTCTCGCTGCATTCCAGGCCTATCCATCTGATCTCTGAGCATTTATCATAAGCCTTATAGGAGATGTAGACTCACACAACACATTGGTTAGGAGGTAATAAAGAGAGTATCAATCTACCTTTCATTTCCCCTCCCAGAGCCCTTATTTTAATATCCATCACAGAGATTTTGCACAGCTGTGTTGAGAAGCGTTCTGTGTAAACTGTGCATTTTCTATCGACAGTACATAGGGACAGAGCTAGTACACTGTCTTGAGAATGAATCTATGACTACCGTATGAAAACTTTACAATATGGGATATTTTACATTGAGATGGTGGTGCCATCTAACTGCCATAGCAGCATCCCTAAAAGTATATCAATTACTACAATAGTTGAAGGATTTAATCAAACTCGTTTGGAATCAGCCAGAAAGGCAAGATGTTCTATTGTTAACTCCTATGATCTTATCTGACTGTCTTTCAATCATTGGGTTAGAATCCTTATAGGGCTTTAGACTCATTAAAGGGCTAGACTCATTATAGGATTAGACTCATTATAGAGATAGACTCATTATAAGGTTAGACACATTATAAGGTTTGGGTTAGACTCATTATAGGGTTAGAAACATTATTGGGTTAACGTTAGACTCATTATAGGGTTCGGGTTAGAATCCTTATAGGATTAGACTCATTATAGGGTTAGACTCATTATAGGGTTAGACTCATTGTAGGGTTAGAATCCTTATAGGGTTAGGGTTAGACTCATTATAGGGTTAAGTTTAGACTCATTATAGGATTAAGACACATGATAATGTTTGGGTTAGAATCATTAAAGGGTTAAGTTTAGACTCATTATAGGGTTAGGGTTAGACTCATTATAGGGTTAAGTTTAGACTCAATATAGGATTAGATTCATTATAGGTATATACTCATTATAGGGATAGACTCATTATAGGGTTAAGGCTAGACTCATTATAGGGTTACGGTTAGAGTCATTATAGGGTTAGACTCATTATAGGGTTACGGTTAGAGTCATTATAGGATTAGACTCATTATAGGGTTAACGTACACTCATTATAGGGTTTGTGTTAGAATCATTGTAGGTTTAGACTCATTATTAGGTTAGGATTCGACTCATTATAGGGTTAGACTCATTATAAGGATAGACTCATTATAGGGTTATGGTTAGACTCAATATAGGGTTAGAATCATTCTAAGGTTTGGGTTAGACTCAATATAGGGTTAGTCTCACTATAGGTTTATAGGGATAGACTCAATATAGTGTTAGACTCATTATAGGGGTAGGGTTAGACTCCTTATAGGGCTTTAGACTCATTATAGGGTTAGACTCAGTATAGGTTTACGGTTAGACTCAGTATAGGTTTATGGTTAGACTCAGTATAGGTTTACGGTTAGACTCATTGTAGGGATAGACTCATTATAGTGTCAGACTCATTATAGGGTTCGGGTTAGAATCATTATAGGGTTAGATTCATTATAAGGTTAGGGTTCGACTCATAGGGTTAGACTTATTATAAGGATAGACTCATTATAGGGTTAGGGTTAGACTCATTATAGGGTTAGACTTATTATAAGGATAGACTCATTATAGGGTTAGGGTTAGACTCATTATAGGGTTAGACTCATGATAGGGATAGACTCATTATAGGGTCAGTTTTAGACTCATATGGTTAGACTCATTATAGGGTTAGGGTTAGACTCATTATAGGGTTAGACTCATTATAGGGTTAGACTCATTATAGGGTTAGGGTTAGACTTATTATAGGGTTAGACTCATTATAGAGTTAGACTCATTATAGGGTTAGGGTTAGAATCCTTATAGGGTTGGACTCAATATAGGGATAAACTCATTATAGGGTTAAGGTTAGACTCATTATAGGGATAGACTCATTATAGAGTTAGACTCATTATAGGGTTAGAATCATTATAGGGTTGGACTCATTATAGGGTTACACTCAATGTGGGGTTGGGGTTAAGCTCATTATATGGTTAGATTCATTATAGGGTTAGGGTTAGACTCATTATAGGGTTAGACTCATTATAGGGATAGACTCATTATAATGTTAGGGTTAGACTCATTATAGGATTAGACTCATTATAGGATTAGACTCATTATAGGATTAGACTCCACAATGAGTAGGGTTTGTATTAGAATCATTATAGTAATAGACTCATTATAGGGTTAGATTCATTATAGGGATAGACTCATTATAGGGATAGACTCATTATAGGGTTAGGATTAGACTCATTATAGGTTAGGGGTTAGACTCATTTTAGGGTTAGGGTTAGACTCATTATAGGGTTGGGGTTAGACTTTTTATAGGGTTGTGGTTAGACTCATTATAGGGTTGGGGTTAGAATCATAGTTTTTGACAAATTATTGGGTTAGTTTTAGACTCATTATAGGGTTGGGGTTAGACTCATTATACGATTGGGGTTAGACTCATTATAGGGTTAGGGTTAGACTCATTATAGGGTTGGGGTTAGACTCATTATAGGTGGTGTGGTTAGACTCATTATAGGGTTGGGGTTAGACTCATTATAGTTTTTGACTCATAGGGTTAGGGTTAGACTCATTATAGGATTAGGGTTAGACTCATTATAGGGTTAGGGTTAGACTCATTATAGGGTTAGGGTTAGACTCATTATAGGGATGGGGTTAGACTCATTCTAGTTTTTGACACATTATAGGGTTAGGGTTAGACTCAGACTCATTATAGGGGGTGTGGTTAGACTCATTATAGGGTTGGTGTTAGACTCATTATAGTTTGACTCATAGGGTTAGGGTTAGACTCATTATAGGGTTAGGTTTAGACTCATTATAGGGTTAGGGTTAGACTCATTATAGGGTTAGGTTTAGACTCATTATAGGGTTAGGGTTAGACTCATTATAGGGTTAGGGTTAGACTCATTATAGGGTTAGGGTTAGACTCATTATAGGGTTAGGGTTAGACTCATTATAGGGTTAGGGTTAGACTCATTATATGGTTAGGTTTAGACTCATTATAGGGTTAGGTTTAGACTCATTATAGGGTTAGGTTTAGACTCATTATAGGGTTAGGTTTAGACTCATTATAGGGTTAGGTGTAGACTCATTATAGGGTTAGGTTTAGACTCATTGTAGGGTTGGGTTTAGACTCATTGTAGGGTTGGGGTTAGACTCATTATAGGGTTAGGGTTAGACTCATTATAGGGTTGGGGTTAGACTCATTATAGGGTTAGGGTTAGACTTATTATAGGGTTAGGTTTAGACTCATTATAGGGTTAGGTTTAGACTCATTATAGGGTTAGGTTTAGACTCATTATAGAGTTGGGGTTAGACTCATTATAGGGTTAGGTTTAGACTCATTATAGGGTTAGGTTTAGACTCATTATAGGGTTAGGTTTAGACTCATTATAGGGTTAGGTTTAGACTCATTATAGGGTTAGGTTTAGACTCATTATAGAGTTGGGGTTAGACGTATTATAGGGTTAGGTTTAGACTCATTGTAGGGTTGGGGTTAGACTCATTATAGGGTTAGGGTTAGACTCATTATAGGGTTAGACTCATTATAGGGTTAGGTTTAGACTCGTTATAGGGTTGGGGTTAGACTCATTATAGGATTGGGGTTAGACTCATTATAGGGTTAGGTTTAGACTCATTATAGGGTTAGGTTTAGACTCATTATAGAGTTAGGTTTAGACTCATTATAGGGTTAGGTTTAGACTCATTATAGGGTTGGGGTTAGACTCATTATAGGGTTAGGTTTAGACTCATTATACGGTTAGGTTTAGACTCATTATAGGGTTAGGTTTAGACTCATTATAGAGTTGGGGTTAGACGTATTATAGGGTTAGGTTTAGACTCATTGTAGGGTTGGGGTTAGACTCATTATAGGGTTAGGGTTAGGCTCATTATAGGGTTAGACTCATTATAGGGTTAGGTTTAGACTCATTATAGGGTTAGGTTTAGACTCATTATAGGGTTGGGGTTAGACTCATTATAGGGTTAGGTTTAGACTCATTATAGGGTTAGGTTTAGACTCATTATAGAGTTGGGGTTAGACTCATTATAGGGTTAGGTTTAGACTCATTATAGGGTTAGGTTTAGACTCATTATAGGGTTAGGTTTAGACTCATTATAGGGTTAGGTTTAGACTCATTATAGAGTTGGGGTTAGACGTATTATAGGGTTAGGTTTAGACTCATTATAGGGTTAGGTTTAGACTCATTATAGGGTTGGGGTTAGACTCATTATAGACTTGGGGTTAGACTCATTATAGGGTTAGGTTTAGACGCATTATAGAGTTGGGGTTAGACTCATTATAGGGTTAGGTTTAGACTCATTATAGGGTTAGGTTTAGACTCATTATAGGGTTGGGGTTAGACTCATTATAAACCTTTTTGGGTTAGAAAAGCATTGCCTACGGTATCTACATGACAGCCATCCATGTGAAGGTTACTCTCAGCAGCACAGATAAATGAAAACACTGCATGGGGGTTGTGATTTGTTTGTCTTTGAAGTTTTCACCTTTCCTAGAGAGAAAGAAGGGTTCATTTAGCCATGTTCTGCACAGATCTTTCTCCAAATTACACCATCTTCAAAACTATGCATTGGATCTAATGGGATTGAGCAATGAGCTACAACTTTTACAGTTTCAAAAAAGAACAGTTTGACAACGAAGAATTGGGAAAATAATGAATGAACGAATAATGAAAATAAAAGTTTAAATGTCAATCAAGCAGAACATCTTTCCATGCTAACATTACACTAGGCTCCAGAAAGAGATATTTTGAGCCCTAGGCGAGACAACTCTGCTTCTCTCCTCTCTCTGGAGACAGAGCTGAACGGGGGAGGCTAGTAGCAGACAGCTCCTGGATTACTTTACATGACAATATGATGGACAGGCCATTCGGGCAGGCTAGTATTATCAGACTGAGCTGTGGCAGAGGAGAGGGGGGGGGGACACCTTCACCTTCCCAAAGAATGTATTTATCTGGCATCTTAAACGGAAGATTGATGGAGTCACTCCAGAAATGTTGTTCTCTATCCCCAAAACTGTGATTTGGGTGTCCATGGATATACATGAAGAGATATTTCTTAAAGCCTTGCAAGCTGGACTTGCAAAGCGACACAATCTTGGTAACCCCAGTCTCTATCTCTCTTGGTTTCATGGAGCTTCGACAGACTGGCAGACAGACAGGTTTATTGTCAAGATCTATTCAGTCTTCCTTTAAAAGATCTACAGCCTAGAAGTTTCCTTATCTAGTTGTCACAAGAGGAATAATGGTAGATTTCTCATCACTGAGTAATGACTGTGGTCTTCAGAGCTGGGGCAGAGAAGATTCCTGCTGATAAGAATGAACCATTTTAAAAATAGCTAATTAGTATTGTCTTTTTGACATTTTAGCTCAGATAAGACTAATACATTGTCAATATGTCTTAATTCTTCGGTCAAATTTGTAAAAATCGAATTTAGTCCCAATGTACAGTAAATGCATCAATCATATATCAATCCCGAGGTAAAATAAATCAAACATTTCAAAGTTATGAGATTTTTTTTGGTTTTTGTGCAGTTGCATTATTTTCTGGATAGAAATGTCAACACGGTGAGATAATAATCAAAAATAATTTATGTTTTTAATATGAGAAATAAAACGTCAAGATATTCCATAGATGCATCACTAAGAATGACCAACACAGAGGTGATAATGTCACAAAAAAATTGGCATGAAAATCCTTTACATCGTGTCACGTCAGTTCATGTGATAACACTCTGAGTACCTCTAGAGGGCAGTGAAGAGACATGTCAGTTAATTACACATGGAATACTACCAGCGCCAATATAAATATCAGGATCATTTGAACATCCAATGCTAAAGAGTAAAATGTAAAAATGTTTGATAACATTTGCTTTATTCAAACTTTTGATTGGATAGTCAAACAACCCTTCAAATCTATTTTTATTTGTCACAAACACAAGTTTGTTTGGTAGCTATTGAAAGTGGTAAATAGTATTAGTTCAGTATATTATTTTTTTTAAATTCTAGGAAAGGGAATAGCAATCATTCTCGAGAAACCATTGGCTTGGTAAGCATTTTTTTTTTTACATCTATGCATTTGGAGAGGAAAAATAGTAGTTTAGCACAGCAGGATAAAATGAGACGTGTTTGTTGTGTTAGCCAAAGAGTCGATGAAGACTATACTGTTCACAATAAAATACACATAATTGATACCCTTGACTGTGTTTCTCTGTTTGATGTTGAACATGCCCTACGAGACAGACATTATGTATGTGCAAATGTTTATCATTCTAAATCATTGTGGAAGTTAGGCTACTGAAGAAATATAGACGTGATTTAAATTCAAAAACAATTATAGTTCAAGTTGTATTTGTCACATGCACAAGTACAGTGAAATTCATAATTTGAATGCTCTACCCAACAGCGCAGTAATCAATATCAAAATAGCATAGCCAATACAAATGAACCATATAACAGAGAGAAGCACAGTGCCAATAACACAAGTACAATGTACAGGGCTACTGGAGTGTTTCAGATACATATGTAGATATAGGAGGATATTAGAGAACGTGACTGGTAGCAGGATTATTATTATTAATAATAATAATAATAATAATAATGATAATACTACTAATAATAATAGTCATATAAAAAATATATATATAATATAATTTAATATATATGATAATAATATAATATATATGATAATAATAATATAATATAATATATATGATAATAATAATATAATATAGTGCATATGATAATAATAATACAATATAATATATATGATGATAATAATATAATATATATGATAATAATAATAGAATATAATATATATGGTAATAATATGATGTAGTAGATATGATAATAATAATATAATAAAATATATATGATAACAATAATATAGTATATTATATATGGCAATAATAATATAGTACATATGATAATAATACTATATTATAATACATCTGAGAATAATAATATGATGTAATATATTTGATAATATAATATATATGATAATAATAATATAATATATATGAACATAATAATATAATATATATGATAATAATAAAAAAATAAAAATATATAATAATAATAATATCATATAATAAATACGATAAGAGGAAAAAGGAGGACCATTCACAACCATATTTTGAAGCTTGCAACTGAAGTCTCAGATATTGTTTTGGACACTGTTGATATAGCTTCACCAGCTAGAAAACCATGAACCAATATAAAACCAGCTAGTTATGAATTGGTGGACTTGTAAGAGGCAACACCAGACACAGTCAACATTGCACATCCAAGTAGAAACTCAGACGTCATACTTAACTACCGTTGAAGAATAGTTTATCATTCCACTGGGCAATAGTTAATTACCACAACTAAGGACAGGACAACTAAGCACTGGTGTACATTTGAATGAATGCAAAACTAAGAGACTGTAGATGTGTTATGATCACTAAGGTGTAGATCTAAGAACTTAAGCGTTATCAATCTCTGTTAGCCTACACTGCCTACACCATATCATTTATCAGAAAAGCTTCGAAGACTCAACACGTCTTTCTAAGAGTAAATTCAGACATGCCTTGTAAGTCAGAAAATCATTAAGCGATCAATCTTGGATAACCTGCTGTGAATAAAATGTGAATAGCCTCCAGTTGCTCAAACAAGGAATAGACCTACGGTTAGTTTTTACAATAATAATCGTCCTCTACAATAACAGTATGACATCGCCTGCTATGTAAAAATTTAAAGGCTATATGGTAGTGACTATGTTGCCCATGTGAATCCCCTCAATAAAATGAGCATGGATAGCCTAGTGCATGTCCTTTTCGAGCATGGAGCGTGTGGGTACTGTGTTTACTGTACAGCATATGTGTTACTCAAGAGCACTAATCAGTCCCTATATATCAAATAATGCACCTGCTGACAATGCTTTTGTAAAAGGGGATAATGCCCCTGAAGTTGAAAGGATAAACGCTGCATTCCAGTCGCGGTGTGCATTATCCATAATGCAATTTGACCAGGGAGGTCCGCTTTAATTATCAAACTCATTAACCGTCATTAGGGTTAGCAGTGTGGTTAAGATTAGGTATAAAATCAGATTTTTATGACTTTGAGGCTGTGCCAGCTAGTGACCGCTCTGCTAACCTGCTCATTAAACGTGCAGTCAAAAACTCACCTGCCGAAAAGTATGCGGTAGCCTAGTTTACACAGCCTACTTAAACACGAATTTGAAAAAAGTATACCAATGTTGACCACGCACAGATTGAATAACTCATGACCGACAATAATGGTCATGAGACAGCTATGGTTGAATAGTCTATTCAATAATACCCTATAGCCTGCTTGAAGAAAACACAGTATAAATGTTTTGAAACGTGTCGTGATCATAACTATAAAGACCTTTACTATAACGAGATGAATGTTGTTGTTTTTTTACACGATAGATTTTGGACTGACCAAATCCGATGCGTAAAAACAATGACTCAATGGGTGTCTCGTTTTAACGTTGAATGTGATTATTGTGTTGTTTTTTATCTATAAGTTGTTTGATAACATTTTTATGGTGCCACACATACAACCCTGTAATTGAGCGACGCGAATCAACTGCGATGTGGCATCCGGTCCGTAGGAATATAGCCTACAGTTTGCGTAAATTGATGGTCAATTTGGCTTCCTATATTTGACCATTATCATAACATTATTTTCCTCTAGATCGGTTGAATACTTTCCTTTTAAATGTACCTATAATTTTCATATGACATGATACCGTAAAAACTTGTAGGATTGTATTCAGAATGAAATAAACTAATATTAGAAATGGATTATGTTACCTGTCTTTACTTGACACTAGTGATAGTAATGTTGACCTTCTATCCCTTGAAACAGAATATGGAAAATCAATCGCAATTCCCGTCACGTAGCGACATCAGTGCTTTAGAAGAAGAAGTGCCATAGAATTACACTGAAGTGGAAAAGTGGAGAAAAAAAGGATCCTCTTCTGGTAGCGGGAATCAAACAAAAAACACACATCGGGGTAGGGTTATCCACTACAGCAAATGATCCATGTCCTAAAAAAGTCTATGGTCCACATGCGAGAGGCAAAGGCAATGATTGCAGAATATTTTTTTGTAACTCAAAGAGCCTATGTAATTCCTCTTCAGATATCGTGGGTTAACTGTGGTTCAATCGCGGGCGGCAGGAGAGATGCTGATGGTCCAAGTCGCTTGATTTACATGAAATAGCCCTGCGTGTGTTTTAAAATGCTCTCTCTTGCAACAAATGGTGCAAATCGCTTGTATGGAAGACCGTTTCATTGATCATGTATAACAGCGTTTTAACAATGCGCATAAACTTCCATCCAAGAGCGCACAAAAATTAAACAGTTTGGTACGATTACTGAAAACTTCAGCTTTTTCGGCACAGTTTTTTTTAAAGGTTATTATTCAGCAACAAAAAATAACACATAAATGGGCTGTAGCCTGGGTAGTGTTCTGTCCCCCAACGGAGTTTGATGAAAGTGTTCCTTAGTGCGGTATCACTTACAGCGGGGCTGAAATAGACGTTATGCTGTATCTGTGTGCTAAGCTGTGCCTAGTTGTCTCAGTAGTATTGCATGAACCCGGTCCCTTAGTACTGCCCACCTCTCTGCCTCCAACTGACATCACTGTGGGAGGAGGGGCCTACAATACATATTACAGATCCCATCCTCTCCAATCCTCTTAAAGCTGCACTGCCGAGGAGCTCCCTGCATTGAGTTTTAGCTGGATGTCGAGTCTTGTGTTGACCACTACAAACACCACAAGATGCATCGGCTCTGCTGAAGCCTGGCTCCAATAACTGCCTGAGAAAGAGGGGGACTGCACTAACTTGCCCTAACTCCCCCACATTGACTCCCGCACATTGACTCTGCACCGGTACCCCCCTGTACATAGCCCAGCTGCTGTTATTTTACTGCAACTCTTTAATCATTTTTATGTTTTATTTCTTACTTATCTATTTCTTACCTAAAACGTATTTTTCTTAAACTGCATTGTTGGTTAAGGGTTTGTAAGTAAGCATTTCACTGTAAGGTCTACACATGTTCTATTCAGTACGTGTGACAAATACAATTAGATTTGACTTTAGTGATTTGGTAACCGCCTGAGAAAGAGGGGGCACTACACTAACCTAGCCTGGCTCCAATAACCACCTGAGAAAGAGGGGGCACTGCACTAACCTAGCCTGGCTCCAATAACCACCTGAGAACGAGTGGGCACTGCACTAGCCTAGCCTGGCTCCAATAACCACCTGAGAAAGAGAGGGCACTGCACTAGCCTAGCCTGGCTCCATTAACCACCTGAGAAAGAGAGGGCACTGCACTAACCTAGCCTGGCTCCAATAACCACCTGAGAAAGAGAGGGGCACTGCACTAACCTAGCCTGGCTCCAATAACCACCTGAGAAAGAGAGGGCACTGCACTAACCTAGCCTGGCTCCAATTCCCTATAGGAAACACTAAGCATAAAGTTGCTCTTAAAGTTGCTCATACTGTATACCTCAGTTATAACAATGTAACAACATTATAATAATATGCAGTTTCGTGGTAATGTCTCTGTTATTGCAAATGTGTTTTTTTTAATGCTTTAAAACAGTAAATACAGTCCCTAATAAACGTGGGTGATTACTCACCTCGAACTGGACAAGTCGTTTTCTTTAATGAGTCGGACGGGAAGGATATACTCCAAACATCCGAACAGACCCTCATCCCGTCGTTCGCTGGAGAAGGAAAAGAGATTTGTAAAAAAGAGATCAGGGTGCCTTGTGAGGATCAGGTGATGAATGGCTTATCTGGCTTTTCCCTCTGTACAGCTAGCTAATGTTCAATCGCTGGAAAATAAAAGGGACGAAACGAAAGCACATATATCCTACCAACGGGATACTAAAAATGGTAATATCTTATGTTTCACAGAGTGTTGGCTGAACGACATACATACTGAATAACATACAGCTGGCTGGATAGAACAGCAGCCTCTGGTAAGACACGGGGCGGGGGCCTACGCATATTTGTAAACAACAGCTGGTGCAGGATATCTAAGGAAGTCTCAAGGTTCTGCTCGACTGAGCTAGAGTATCTCACGATAAGCTGTGGACCACACTATCTACCTAGAGAGTTTTCATAAGTATTTTTCGCAGCTCAATAAGCTGTATACCGACATAAGCAAACAGGAAAACACTCATCCAGAGGTGACGCTCCGAGTGGCCGGGGACTTTAATGCAGGGAAACTTAAATCAGTTTTACCTAATTTCTACCAGCATGTTAAATGTGCAACCAAAGGGAAAAAACTCCAGACCACCTTTACTCCAGACACAGAGATGTGTACAATGTTCTCCCTCGCTTTCCATTTGGCAAATCTGACCCCCCCAAAAATCTAGATCACCTGTACTCTGCACACAGAGACAAGTACAAAGCTCTCCCTCACCCTCCATTTGGTAAATTCGACCACAATTCTATCCGTCTGAATCCTGCTTACAAGCAAAAATTAAAGCAGGAAGCACCAGTGGCTCTGTCTATAAAAAAGTGGTCAGATGAAGCAGATGCTAAACTACAGAAATGTTTTGCTAGCACAGACTGGAATATGTTCTGGGATTCTTCCGATGGCAATGAGGAGTACACCACATCAGTCACTGGCTTCATCAATAAGTGCATCGATGATGTCTTCCCCAAAGTGACAGTACGAAACCCAACCAGAAGCCATGGATTACAGTCAACATTTGCACTGAGCTGCCACTTTCAAGGAGTGAGACTCTAACCTGGAAGCTTATAAGAAATCCTTCTATGCCCTCCGACGAACCAACAAACAGTCAAAGCGTCAATACAGGACAAAGATCGAATCCTACTACTCCGACGATCATCGGATGTGGCAGGGCTGGCAAACCATTACAGACTACAAAGGGAAGCACAGCAGAGAGATGCCCAGCAACACAAGCCTACCAGACAAGCTAAATAACTTCTATGCTCGCTTCGAGGCAAGAAACACTAAACATACATGAGCATCAGCTGTTCCGGACGACTTTGTGATCATGCTCTCTGCAGATGATGTGAGTAAGACCTTCAAAAAGGTCAACATTTACAAGGCCGCAGGGCCAGACGGATTACCAGGACATGTACTCCGAGCATGCGCTGACCAACTGGAAAGTGTCTTCACTGACATAATCAACCTCTCCCTCTCTGAATCTGTAATACCAACACACTTCAAGCAGACCACCACAGTCCCTGTGGCCAAGAACACTAAGGTAACCTGCCTAAATGACTACCGACCCGTAGCACTCACGCCTGTAACCATGAAATGCTTTGAAAGGCTGGTCATGGCTCACATCAACACCATTATTCTAGAAATCCTAGACCAACTCCAATTTGCATACTGTCCCAACAGATCCACAGATGATGCAATCTTTTTTGCATTCCACACTGCCCTTTCCCACCTGGACAAAAGGAACACCTGTGAGAATGCTATTCATTGACTACAGCTCAGCGTTCAACCACATAGTTCCCTCAAAGCTCATCACTAAGCTAATGTCCCTGGGACTAAACACCTCCCTCTGCAACTGGATCCTGGACTTCCTGACGGGCCACGCCAAGGTGGTAAGGGTAGGTAACAACACATCCACCACACTGATCCTCAATACGGGGTTCCCTCAGCGGTGCATGCTCAGTCCCTTCCTGTACTCATGACAGTATTCATGACAGTATTCAGTACTGTACTCATGACTGCATGGCCAGGCATGACTTCAACACTATCATTAAGTTTGCCTAAGACCACAGTGGTAGGCCTGAACAACGATGAGACAGTCTATAGGGAGTAGGTCAGAGACCTTACCATGTGGTACCAGGAAAACAACCTCTCCCTCGACGTGATCAAGACAAAGGAGATGATTGTGCACTACAGGAAAAGGAGGACCGAGCACACCCACATTCTCATCGACGGGGCTGTCGTGGATCAGGTTGAGAGCTTGAAGTTCCTGGCGTCCACATCACCAACAAACTAACATGGTCTAAGTACACCAAGACAGTCGTGAAGAGGGCACGACAAAACCTATTCCCCCTCAGGAGACTGAAAAGGTTGGGCATGGATCCTCTAAATGTTTTACATCTGCACCATCGAGAGCATCCAGACTAGTTGCATCACTGCTTGGTAGAGCAGGCCTCCGACTTTGTAGTAAAGGGTAGTGTGAACGGCCCAGTACATCACTGGGGCCAAGCTTCCTGCCATCCAGGACCTCTATTAGGTGGTGTCAGGTGAAGGCGCTAAAAATTGTCAAAGACTCCAGCCACCCTAGTCATAGACTGTTCTCTCTTCTACCGCACGGGGTACCAGAGAGCCAAGTCTACACTACCGTTCCAAAGTTTGGGGTTACTTAGAAATGTCCTTGTTGTTTTAAAGAAAATCCATTAAAATAACAGCAAATTGATCAGAAATACAGTGTAGACATTGTTAATGTTGTCAATGACTATTGTAACTGGAAACGGCTGATTTTTTATTGAATATCTACATAGGCGTAGAGAGGCCCATTATCAGCAACCATTACTCCTGTGTTCCTATGGCACGTTGTGTTAGCTAATCCAAGTTTTAATTTTAAAAGGCTAATTGATCACCTGTCTCAACATCAACAGTAAAGAGGCGACTCCGGGATGCTGGCCTTCGAGGCAGAGTTCCTCTGTCCAGTGTCTGTGTTCTTTTTCCCATATTTTTTCTTTATATTGGCCAGTCTGAGATATGGCTTTTTCTTTGCAACTCTGCCTAGAAGGCCAGCGTCCCGGAGTCGCCTCTTCACTGTTGACGTTGAGACTGGTGTTTTGCAGGTACTATTTAATGAAGCTGCCAGTTGAGGACTTGTGATGCGTCTGTTTCTCAAACTAGACACTCTAATGTACTTGTCCTCTTGTTCAGTTGTGCACCGGGGCCTCCTATTGCTATTTCTATTCTGGTTATAGCCAGTTTGCGCTGTTCTGTGAAGGGAGTAGTACATAGTACACAGCGTTGTACAAGATCTTCATGTTCTTGCCAATTTCTCGCATGGACTTAATTCCTCAGGACAATAATAGACTGATGAGTTTCAGAAGAAAGTTATTTGCTTCTAGCCATTTTGAGATAGTAATCTAATTTTGTCACTTTAATAATTCTACCTACATGTACATACTCACTCAATTACCTCGATAACGGTGCCCCAGCACATTGACTCTGTACCAGTACCCCCTGTATATAGCCCTGCTATTGTTATTTACTGCTGCTCTTTAATTATTTGTTGTTCTTATCTCTTACTTTTTGGGGGATATTTTCTTGAAACTGCATTGTTGGTTAAGGGTTTGTAAGTAAGCATTTCACTGTGAGGTCTACTACATCTGTTGTATTCATCATTTCACTGTAAGGTCTACTACACCTGTTGTATTCAGCATTTCACTGTAAGGTCTACTACACCTGTTGTATTCAGCATTTCACTGTAAGGTCTACTACACCTGTTGTATTCATCATTTCACTGTAAGGTCTACTACACCTGTTGTATTCAGCATTTCACTGTAAGGTCTACTACACCTGTTGTATTCATCATTTCACTGTAAGGTCTACTACACCTGTTGTATTCAGCATTTCACTGCAAGGTCTACTACACCTGTTGTATTCAGCATTTCACTGTAAGGTCTACTACACCTGTTGTATTCAGCATTTCACTGTGAGGTCTACTACACCTGTTGTATTCGACGCATGTGACAAATACAATTATTTTTTTATTTTTTTATTTAACAAGTGGGCCTTTCATATGTGACTGATTACAAATTGGTGAAGGAATACTGTTTCTCCATTTTGACAGTTAGGATGTCCATAATGACCTTATATGTATGGTTAATTGGGCATACTCCACAATTCAGGTGTCAAAAGGGGGTGTTAGTGAGCCTTCAAAAGGTCATCAGAGGTCAAAGTTCCCTACACCATGTAACAATTGATCACCTCTGTCAGTTTAACTGTGCCTTCATGCAACAGGTCACCTTGTTTTAAATATGTTTACCCTCCGGCAAGGGTTCCAAAACAACAGCCGGCCAGCCAGCCAGTCAGCCAGTCAATCAGTCAGCCGGCCAGCCAGTCAGTCAGCCAGCCAGCAAGTCAGTCAGCTAGTCAATCAGTCAGTCAGCCAGCCAGCCGGCCAGCCAGTCAGCCGGCCAGCTAGCCGGCCAGCCAGCAAGTCAGCCAGTCAATCAGTCAGCTAGTCAATCAGTCAGCCAGTCAATCAGTCAGTCAGCTAGTCAATCAGTCAGCCAGTCAATCAGTCAGCCAGCCAGTCAGTCAGTCAGCTAGTCAATCAGTCAGCCAGTCAATCAGTCAGCCGGCCAGCCAGTCAGCCGGCCAGCCAGTCAGCCAGCCAGTCAGCTAGTCAATCAGTCAGCCAGTCAATCAGTCAGCCAGCCAGTCAGCCAGCCAGCCAGCCAGCCAGTCAGTCAGCCAGTAAGTCAGTCAGCTAGTCAATCAGTCAGTCAGCCAGCCAGTCAGCCGGCCAGCCAGTCAGTCAGCCAGCCAGTAAGTCAGTCAGCTAGTCAATCAGTCAGCCAGTCAATCAGTCAGCCAGTCAATCAGTCAGCCAGTCAGCCAGTCAATCAGTCAGCCAGTCAATCAGTCAGCCAGCCAGTCAAATCAGTCAGCTGGCCAGCCAGCCAGCAAGTGAGTCAGTCAGCTAGTCAATCAGTCAGCCAGCCAGCCAGCCAGCTTTGCAATCAGTCAGCCAGTCAATCAGTCAGCCAGCCAGCCAGCCAGCGAGCCAGCCAGCCAGCAAGTCAGTCAGCCAGTCAATCAGTCAGCCAGTCAATCAGTCAGCCGGCCAGCCAGCAGGTCAATCAGTCAGCCAGTCAATCAGTCAGCCAGCCAGCCAGCCAGCCAGCAAGTCAGCCGGTAAGCCAGTCAGCCAGCTTGTCAGCCAGCTAGTTAGCCAGCCAGTCTTCCACCTTCCACCTGTGTCTCCTCCACCACCATCTACCCACCCACTTAGAATGCATCCGAAATGGCACCCTATACCCTAGTGCACTACCTTTGAACAGAGTCATATGGGGAATGGGGTTCCATTTGGTACACATAACATGTATCCCCCTGCCACGCTCCATCTATCCCCCTCCCACCCTCTTCCTATCTCCCTCCCACCCACCCTCCATCTATCCTCCCCACCCTTATGGAAGGTTCTCCCATCTCCACAGAGGAACTCTGGAGCTCTGTCAGAGTGACCATTGGGTTGTTGGTCACCTCCCTGACCTAGACCCTTCTCCCCCGATTGCTCTATTTGGCTGGGTGGCCAGCTCTAGGAAGAGTCTTGGTGGTTCCAAATGTCTTCAATTTAAGAATGATGGAGGCCACTGTGTTCTTGGGGTCCTTCAATGCTGCAGAAATGTTTTGGAACCCTTCCCCAGCTCGGTGCCTCTACACAATCCTGTCTCCTGTCTCTATGGACAATTCCTCATGACTTGGTATTTGCTCTGACATGCACTTTAAGCTGTGGAACCTTATATAGACAGGTGTGTGCCTTTCCAAATCATGTCCAATCAATAGAACTTCACACAGGTGGACTCCAATCAAGTTGTAGAAACACCTCAAGGACGATCAATGGAAACAGGATGCACCTGAGCTCAATTTCGAGTTTCATAGCAAAGTGTCTGAATAGCCGGCCTGTTTTATTTTTTTAAATAGATTTGCAAACATTTCTAAAAAACTATTTTTGTTTTTGTAGATTGATGAGGGGAAAAAAATGAATTTGATCTATTGGAGAATAAAGCTGCTACATAACAATACTTTCCGGATGCACTGTAAATCCAGCACTGACCCTGATATGCAAAATAAAGTTATTGTTGCTATATAATCTCAGGAACATTATCTAACACACAGAATTGCCCTAACTACTTTACAACCTGTTCCATTCTATAAGGCCACAGCTAGAGCTGTCTGTGGTAGACCTGAAAGGGTTTGATCTATGTATTCTTAATTATACTGTTTGTCAATGAAGGACTTCTTCAAGGCATGTTTAAGAAATGCTAATGTGAAAGCCTTCAAGCTTTATAAAAAGGCACAAAACTCCTCATGCATTATTCAAAGGGCTATTTTGCTACTCTACTCCCAAAACGAACTTTAGGAGAGACAAGCTGTGCATTTCTGATCAGTCAGGACAATCCCCACAATATGAAGATGGTGTATATGGGGTCAGATCTTGAACTTTCCTTTTATTTTCCATCAATGTATCAAAATACATTGTAAAGTGATCTACTGTATTTGGAGCGTCCAAGTTACTGTATATCTCAAAGTAGGATACAGCCCAAAGTATGTAACAGGCTAGTGTTCATAGCATTCTAGTTCTGAATGCGGCTCTGCAGAGTGGTCACTAGCTGGCACAGGCACAAAGTCATAAAATCTGATTTAAACCTAACCTTAACCCTAACCATAACCACACCGCTAACCCTAATGCCTAACCATATCCTTAAATATAGAATTTTTACAAAATTAGTCAGTTTTAGTCTCTATTCAGTATTTAAAGCAGAAGCATTACAGATGTAAATTTAAAGGTACTTTCTGATTGACTCGACATATGCAGCGTTTACCGTGTATGCAGTCTCTGCTAAAGCAGGAACATTGCCTTTAAAGTTCAATCACGCTGTAAAACTGAACTACTGCGATGCAGATTGAATAGAGCATTTTGACTTTGCAGCTGTAATATCTAGCAGAAATCGCTCAATTCTGCCTCCAGGGCATGAAAATAAACGTCAACCTGCTAGTGTGTTTATCCCGGGAACTAGTGGATTTATGTTCTGATTGACTGTAAGGAAATGTAGTAAAAGTTTGCAGATATGTGAGATGACATTAACTCATTAATTCATGTTTATCTGTTTCTCCAATCTGGGAAAAAAAATCAATTTGCGTATATTAAAAATGGCAGATTCTGCCGAACAAAATAGGAAAAAATGTGATTGATAATCCTAAAACATCAAATCAAATTTGAATGACATTTAAAATCGCAACACACAGTAAAACATTCCCTTTTAAAGTAGTAAGAAGCATTAAAGGAGAAGACTAAAATGACATTGATCCTTTGTCGTGAAACCTCAAACTGGTTTCACCACAGTGGTGTGCCTGGTCAAAAGCAGTTCACTAAAGAAACAAGGGTGCCATCACAGCCACAGCCTCTGGTCATTTCCTGCTAAATGTAACTCAGAATGAGAACCAGTACAGAGTAAACTGGGAGGCAGCTGTGTCTACAGACAGACAGGGAAACAAAGCTTTTGTTTTCTTCTACAGATGTGATCAAATGGAGTTTTCCTCTATAACGCTGACTTCAATCTGCATGCTGTAGGCTTCTCCACTGGATCCATGACTCATTACCTACACTTAGTTCTCATCCCAAATGGCACCCTATCCTCTATATAGTGCACTACTTTAAACCAGAGCCCTAGAGGGCCTGGGTCAAAATTAGTGCACTTACATAGGGCATAGGGTGCCATTGAGAACACAACCCTTGAAGAGAAATAATTGGAAGAAAAAGCACACACTAATATACCTTATCAGTGGACTACAGCTGGGCCAGGATCGGAAGGGAAAGGGTTGGAAGGGTAAGGGAGGTAAATTGCAAGGTATGCCTCCCGTATATTAACATTTCAGGTTCTTTCAGAAAGGATTGATTCTTTGGCCTCATTTTAGATGACCTCGGCAGTATATTATCCTTTTAACTTTACAGCTCAACCCGTCTGAAAAGAAGCACAGGGTAGTTGTCCGTTTTTCTTTTTTTTGGGGGGGGGGGATATTTTATTTCTTGAGTCTTTCCTGTTCAACAACCATTGAAAATCCCGCTATGTACTTCCTGGCTTTTGATCACCCGACCTCAATTGTTAATATTGGTATTACAGTATTATGCTTATTTCGACCACATAAGGAGTTCCCACGGCTATGTATAACAATGCTTGTCTGGGTGTCAAATCCATGACTGGGCTAAAGAAAGTACTAAAGAGACATTTTGAGTTAGATAAATCTAGACAAACCCTTCTTTTTAATCCTTTATGGACCGTCTAAGTATCCATAGCAATGTTCACGAACATCAGAGATTTTTTCTGAAAACTGAAATGGTCTCTATGAATTTCTCTCTTTCTTACTCTCTTTCTATTTGAAGTGAGAACATGGACAAAGATCTATAGCTGTTATATTATTGACAACAGAAATGGGCTTGTTGAGAGATGGCCAGAGAGAGTAAGAGTAACCAGGCTTGACCTTTTGTCATACAAACATGTAACATGCATGACTTCAGTTTTTATCCAATGCACCGGTTTGGCTTTCAAAAGAGAAAGGGCCTTCAAGCAAGACCATCATTGGCTTGTCATACCTCAAAATGGATGTCGCTAAACAAAAACTTCAGAGGGCTATTACAGACTCGATAGTGAACTCAATGAAATATGCAAGATTTCAACAGTGGTGAGAAGCTACTCTGAAAATATGGTTGACCAAGCTACCAATTACTTCACACTAAAATAAGTTAAGCTACACTAAAGTTACCCTTAAGATAAGCATAGCGTACCTCACTAAAGTTACTACATCCAAACTACTTTGTGAAAAATTATCATTTGTAAATCTCAACTGTCATATCATGTTGGGGTCATACAGTGCCCTTTGAAAGTATTCATACCCTTTGACAGCCCGATTTCAAAATGGATTTAATTCTTATTATTTTTACCCATCTACACACAATACCCCATAATGACAAAGGGAAAACATTTTTCAAGAAATGTTTGCACATTTATTGAAAATGATTACAGAAATATCACATTTACATAAATGTTCACACCCTTTTATTCAATACATGTTCAAGCTTTGGCAGCTATTACAGCATTGAGTCATTCTGGGTAAGTCTCTAAGAGCTTTGGCAGCTATTACAGCATTGAGTCATTCTGGGTAAGTCTCTAAGAGCTTTGGCAGCTATTACAGCATTGAGTCATTCTGGGTAAGTCTCTAAGAGCTTTGGCAGCTATTACAGCATTGAGTCATTCTGGGTAAGTCTCTAAGAGCTTTGGCAGCTATTACAGCATTGAGTCATTCTGGGTAAGTCTCTAAGAGCTTTGGCAGCTATTACAGCATTGAGTCATTCTGGGTAAGTCTCTAAGAGCTTTGGCAGCTATTACAGCATTGAGTCATTCTGGGTAAGTCTCTAAGAGCTTTGGCAGCTATTACAGCATTGAGTCATTCCGGGTAAGTCTCTAAGAGCTTTACACACCTCAATTGAACATTCAATGTTGTTCTCTAGGATTTTGCCTGTGCTTAGATTTATTATTTTTTGTTATCCTTCTTCTTGTTATCCTCCTTCTTGTTATCCTAAAACAACTCTCTAGTCCTTGCTAATGACAAGCATACCCATAACATGATGCAGCCACCACCATGGTTGAAAATATGAAGAGTGGTACTCAGTGATGTGTTTGATTTGCCCCCCCCACAAAACTCTTTGTATTCAGGACATAAAGCAAATTTCTTTGCCACATTTTTTTGCAATTTTATTTAGTGCCTTATTGCATGTTTTGTACAGGCTTCCTCCTTTTCCCTCTGTCAATTAGGTTAGTATTGTGGAGTAACTACAATGTTGTTGTTTCAACCTAATTTTTCTCCTATCACAGTCATTAAACTCTTTAACTGTTTTAAAGTTTCCTTCCTCTCCGACAGCTGAGTTAGGAAGCACTCATGTTTCTTCGTAGTGACTGAATGTAATTAATAACATCACAATGCTCAAAGGGATATTCAAGGTCTCTTTTTTTTGTTTTACCCATCTACCAATGGGTTCCCTTCTTTGAGGGGCATCAGAAAACCTCCCTGCTCTTTGTGGCTGAATCTGGGTTTTAAATTCCCTGCTCGACTGAGGGACCTTACAGATAATTGTAGTGTGTAGTTTCAGTAGTTAGCTACACCGCTACATGGTAAAACAGTAGTGTGTAGTTCCAGTAGTTAGCTACACCACTACATGGTAAAACAGTAGTGTGTAGTTCCAGTAGTTAGCTACATGGTAAAACAGTAGTGTGTAGTTCCAGTAGTTAGCCGCACCGCTACATGGTAAAACAGTAATTAACTACTGAAAACACTACCTAGATTAGATTTCAGCTAAACCACCACCAAGCTACTGTTAAATATAAATAAACTACTGAACTATAAGTTGTTCACTACTCCCTGACACTATATTTCAAATAATATTGGAGTTGTTTTTATTTTCAATTTCTGTATATATACAGTTTACATACACTTAGATAGAGTAATTCAAACTCCACACAAAACTCCACACATTTCTATAACAAACTATAGTTTTGGCAAGTTGTTTAGGACAACTACTTTGTTCATGACACAAGTAATATTTCCAACAATTGTTTACAGACAGATTATTTCACTTATAATTCACTGTATCGCAATTCCAATGGGTCAGACGTTTACATACACTATGTTGACTGTGCCTATAAACAACTTGAAAAATTCCAGAAAATGATGTCATGGCTTTAGAAGCTTCTGATAGGATAATTGACATAATTTCAGTCAATTGGAGGTGTACCTGTGGATGTATTTCAAGGCCTACCTTCAAACTCAGTGCCTCTTTGCTTGACATCATGGGAAAATCTAAATAAATCAGCCAAGACCTCCATAAAACAATTGTAGGCCTCCACAAGTCTGGTTCATCCATGGGAGCATTTTCCCAACGGCTGAAGGGGCCACGTTCATCTGTACAAACAATAGTACGCAAGTATAAACACCATGGGAACACGCAGCCATCATACCTGTCACGTTCTGACCATAGTTATTTTGTGTTATCTTTGTTTTAGTGTTGGTCAGGACGTGAGCTGAGTGGGCATTCTATGTTGTGTGTCTAGTTTTCCCATTTCTATGTTTGGCCTGATATGGTTCTCAATCAGAGTCAGGTGTTAGTCATTGTCTCTGATTGGGAACCGTATTTAGGTAGCCTGTTTTGTGTTGGGTTTTGTGGGTGGTTGTCTTCTGTCTTTGTGTCTATGCACCAGATAAGACTGTTTCGATTTGTCACATTTGTTGTGTTGGTATTTTGTAGTGTTCACGTTTATTGTCTTTATTAAACATGTTGAACACTAACCACCCTGCGCTTTGGTCCGATCCTTCGTCCACAGAAGAAAGCCGTTACAATACTGCTCAGGAGAGAGACACGTTCTGTCTCCTAGAGATGAATGTAGTGGTGCGAAAAGTGCAAATCAATCCCAGAACAACAGCAAAGAACCTTGTGAAGATGCTGGAGGAAACAGGTACAAAAGTATCTATATCCACAGTAAAACGAGTCCTATATCGACATAACCTGAAAGGCCGCTCAGCAAGGAGGAATCCACTGCTTCAGAACTGCCATAAAAGGCCAGACTACGGTTTGCAACTGCACATGTGGACAAAGATTGTACTTTTTGGAGAAATGTCCTCTGATCTGCTGAAACAAAAATAGAACTGTTTGCCCATAATGACCATCGTTATGTTTGGAGGAAAAGCTTGCAGGCTAAAGAACACCATCCCAACCGTGAAGCACAGGGGTGGCAGCATCATGTTGTGGGGGTGCTTTGCTGCAGGAGGGACTGGCGCACTTCACAAAATAGATGGAAGAGGAAAGGAAAGTATGTGAAAAAATTGAAGCAACATCTCAAGAAATCAGTCAGGAAGGTAAAGCTTGGTCGCAAATGGGTCTTCCAAATGGACAATGACCCCAAGCATACATCCAAAGTTGTGGCAAAATGGCTTAAGGACAACAAAGTCAAGGTATTGGAGTTGCCATCACAAAGCTCTGACCTCAATCCTATAGAAAATGTGTGGGCAGAACTGATAAAGCGTGTGTTAGCAAGGAGGCCTACAAACCTGACTGAGTTACACCAGCTCTGTCAGGAGGAATGGGCCAAAATTCACCCAATTTATTGTGGGAAGCTTGTGGAAGGCTACCCAAAACGTTTGACCCAAGTTAAACAATTTAAAAGTAATACACTCAATTAGTATTTGGTAGCATGTAAACGTCTGACCCACTGGGAATGTGATGAAAGAAATAGAAGCTGATAGAAATTATTCTCTCTACTGTATTCTGACATTTCACATTCTTAAAATCAGGTTGTGATCCTAACTGACCGAAAACAGGGATGTTTTATTGGATTAAATATCAAGAATTGTAAAAAACTGAGTTTAAATGTATTTTGCTAAGGTGTATGTAAACTTTTGACTTCAACTGTATATATTGGTGTTGGGTCTAACAACACATGAAACAAACAATCTATCCTCCATGGTTGCTGTGTGTTTGTGGGCAATTAAAAAGTAAAACAGCAAATTCATCTTAGTTCCAAAGATTTTCACTGGAGAAAAGTTGCATGTCAATGTGATTTAATTACGTCTGTACACCATTTACTAACAGTCAAGAGTTAAGCATTGACATGCATACCATACTCCCATGCCGATTTAAACTTAAAATCACTCAGTTCAATGCTTGAAGTGAGCTTCAACTCATGGTTATACAGTGGTTTGCGAAAGTATTCACACCCCTTGACATTTTTACTCTTTTGTTGCCTTACAACCTAGAATTAAAATATATATTTTTTGGGGTGGGTTGTATCATTTGATTTACATAACATGCCTACCACTTCAAAGATACCAAATATTTTTTATTTTGAAGCCAAAAAAAAGAAGTAAAAAAAACTAACTTTTCTCATCAGAAGGGCTTCAGTCTGTTGGGGGCATGGACTCTACAAGGCGTCAAAAGCAATCAACAGGGATGCTGGTACATGTTGGCTCCAATGCTTCCCACAGTTGAGTCAAGTTGGCTGGATGACTTTTGGGTGGTGGACCATTCTTGATTAAACACAGGGAAACTGTTGAGCGTGAAAAACCCAGCAGCATTGCAGTTCTTGACACAAACCTGTGTGCCTAGAACCTACTACCATACCCTGTTCAAAGGCAGGTCTTGCCCATTCACCCTCTGAATGATACACATACACAATTCATGTCTCAATTTTCTAAAGGCTTAAAAATCCTCATTTAACTTGTCTCCTCCCCTTCATCTACACTGATTGAAATAGATTTAATTAACAAGTGACACCAATAAGGGATCATAACTTCAACTGGATTCACCTTGACAGTCTATGTTATGGAAAGCTGTTCTTAATGTTTTGTCGACTCAGTGTCTGTAGGCCTAATAGTAATCTGTCTGTAGGCCTAATTACAATAATACAATCATTGACAGTTCTCAGCTAGACCAGGATAATTTAGTTACAAAGGTGACTACCAGGCTGAGCTTTCAATAGTGATAGCCATTTTTAGCTAGCTCTCACCATGGAAAGATCAGGTGTTCTTAATGTTTTGTTGACTCCGTGTATAATGATATTGTGACATATGACTATTCAGGGTTTCTTAGAACTCTACTTATGTTTAACAGAATAGAGAAAACAACAAGGCCTTTTTCCTGGATCTGGTATTTTTATTGTATTTCTGGCAAATGGATTCAGGTGTCTAATGTTTGCCTGTAAGGTTACCAGGGTGTATTAGCGTTAGCATTAGCTGTGTTTGTTTGTTGTCTAATGTTTGTTTGATTTCCTCCAGGCCTTGGGAACACGTGGGCTAAGACATGGTCACAGGCTTCACACCAGCCTCAGTTCATCCTCTCCCTTTCTATTTTTTTATTGTCTTGGAAGCCTAACAGCACCCTCCAATGTAATTAAGAAAATAAGAGAGGAAGGAGAATCAGAATAAGAAACCATGAAGTAAGAAAGGAATCATTCAATGAATTACAAGGTAAAACCTTGGCTAGTTTGTATGCCACTAGTGTGGCCAATGCAGTTAAACAAAAATAATGCCAGGAGCAAAACTAAATTGCTGTTTCCCAGGGGAGAATTCAACGCTTCCTGGGCTGTTGTTCCTGGCTGAAAAAAGCCTAGCGTTTGAAGGTAACGTCAGATGATTAGGTTCCATATAATCTCTGGTGGACAGATTCTCCTAGACAGATAAAACAGCGAGCACCTGTCAAGGCTCACGTATAATTATGTGATTACGAGCAGCAGTACTTCCTGGATTTGGGTTTTTCGGCATTGATTATTTGGATGAATCAGGATTGGGCGAAGATGGTGATTAAACTGGTGCGGTGATTTTCAAGCCCATGTGCAGATGATAAACGTTTTCCACTAAATTCCACAACCACAAAGTCAAAATTCGTGGAAACAAAAATGTGGACACGATAAACAGAGGTGAAATTAGCCGAAGGGAGGAGTTTGGTCTAACGTTTCTGTGTACAAGGTAGGAGACTTGATGAGCACATTAAAGTCACTAGCCATTTCTCTTTAGAGTGCACTACTTTGGACCAGAGTCCTATTGGCCCAGGTCAAAAAGAGTGCACTATAAAGGGAACAGGGTGCCATTTGGAATAAAGACTGGGAGATCTATACAGAATCAACACAGTCCTTCAGGGATGTGGTAATGTCTGGGTCTGGTGCCAAACGGGCACTAGGACCAGGGAGACACTTAACAAACCTTAAGACCACCATGAGGCCAACAAGTTCACATTGTGGTAAACAGCAAAAGTGAAGGAAAAAACCCAAACGACTCTCAACTCCAGATCTCCCAAGACTTTCTAACCACTGCTCCAATAGGTTTAAAAACCCACTTGGAGGAGATTGTAACAAACTTAACTAGGCAAGGATCATTACAATATGAAATATACACAGGTTTTTATCTTTGTAGCTACATGCAAATGTAATTCATCACAGAGTGTTAAAATGGCGTCAGAGCAGAAGGCAGACGTTTTACGTGCCCCCAACTAATTATGCTTCTTTGTTTGTTTATCTGTGTTGTTTGTAACTTGTTTTTTTAAACTATTTTTGTACATAATGTGGCAGACCACATGACCTACTGAGAGAGTTTTCATAATGTAATTAAATAAATAAAAACAACAGTAAAAGACAGTGAAAAATAACAGTAGAGAGGTTATATACAGTAGAGAGGTTATATACAGTAGAGAGGTTATATTCAGTAGAGAGGCTATATACAGTAGAGAGGCTATAACAGTAGAGAGGTTATATACAGTAGAGAGGTTATATTCAGTAGAGAGGTTATATTCAGTAGAGAGGTTATATACAGTAGAGAGGTTATATTCAGTAGAGAGGTTATATACAGTAGAGAGGTTATATACAGTAGAGAGGTTATATACAGTAGAGAGGTTATATACAGTAGAGAGGTTATATTCAGTAGAGAGGTTATATTCAGTAGAGAGGCTATATACAGTAGAGAGGCTATAACAGTAGAGAGGTTATATACAGTAGAGAGGTTATATTCAGTAGAGAGGTTATATACAGTAGAGAGGCTATAACAGTAGAGAGGTTATATACAGTAGAGAGGTTATATTCAGTAGAGAGGTTATATACAGTAGAGAGGCTATAACATTAGAGAGGTTATATACAGTAGCGAGGAGATAACAGTAGAGAGATTATATACAGTAGAGAGGCTATAACAGTAGAGAGGTTATATACAGTAGAGAGGTTATATACAGTAGAGAGGCGATAATAGTAGTGAGGCTATAACAGTAGCGAGGCTATATACAGTAGAGAGGTTATATACAGGCACCGGCTAGTCGGGCTGATTGAGGTAGTATGTACACGTAGATATGGTTTAAAATAGAGAATAAAAGCCTCTCTATGGCCAGGGCGTGACAATACTCCACACACAGAGATGCATACAAAGCTCTCCCTCGCCCTCCATTTGGCAAATCTGACCATTATTCTATCCTCCTGATTCCTGCTTACAAGCAACAATTAAAGCAGGGAGCACCAGTGACTAGATCAATAAAAAAGTGGTCAGATGATGCAGATGCTAAGCTACTGGACTGTTTTGCTAGCACAGACTGGAAAATGTTCAGAGATTGCTCCAATAGCACCACATCTGACATTGGCTTCATCAGTAAGTGCATCGATGACATCGTCCCCACAGTGAACGTAGATACATACCCCAACCAGAAACCATGGATTACAGGCAGTATCCACACTGAGCTAAAGGCTAGAGCTGCCGCTTTCAAGGAGCGGGACTCTAACCGGGAAGCTTATAAGAAATCCCGCTATGCCCTCCGACGAACCATCAAAAAGGCAAAGTGTCAATACAGGCCTAAGATCGAGTCGTCACCGGCTCTGAAGCTCGTCGGATGTGGCAGGGCCTGCAGACCATTACAGACTACAAAGGGAAGCACAGCCAAGAGTTACCCAGTGACACAAGCCTACAGGATGAGCTAAACTACTTCTATGCTCGTATCGAGGCAAATAACACTGAAACATGCAGGAGAGCACCAGCTGTACCAGAAAACTGTGTGATCACGCTCTCCGCAGCCGATGTGAGTAGACCTTTAGACAGGTCAACATTCACAAGGATGCAGGTCCAGACAGAATACCAGGACATGTACTGAGAGCATGCGCTGACTAACTAGCAAGTGTCTTCACTGACATTTTCAATAACCCCCTGTCCGAGTCTGTAATACCAACATGTTTTAAGCAGACCACCATAGTGCCTGTGCCCAAGTACACTATGTTAACCTGCCTAAATGACTACTGACCCATAGCACTCACATCTTTAGCCATTAAGTGCTTTGAAAAGCTGGTCATGGCTCACATCAACACCATCATCCTAGAATCCCTTGACCCACTCCATACCATACCAACAGATCCACAGATGATGCAGCCTCTGTTGCACTCCACAATGCCTTTTCCCACCTGGACAAAAGGAACACCTATGTGAGAATGCTATTCATTGACTACAGCTCAGTGTTCAACACCATAGCACCCTCAAAGCTCATCAATAAGCTAAGGACCCTGGGACTAAACACCTCCCTCTGCAACTGGATCCTGGACTTCCTGACAGGCCACCCCCAGGTGGCACATCTGCCACGCTGATCCTCAACACAGGGGCCCCTCAGGGGTGCATGCCCAGCTCCCTCCAATACTCCCTGTTCACTTATGACTGCACGGCCAGGCATGACTCTAATACCATCATCACAATTTTCCAATGACACAACAGTTGTGGCTTGATCACTGACAACAATGAGGCAGCCTATAGGGAGGAGGTCAGAGACTTGGCCATGTGGTGCCAGGACATCAACTTCTCCCTCAACGTGATCAAGACAAAGGAGATGATTGGGGACTACAGGAAAAAGAGGGCCGAGCACGCCCCCATTCTCATCGACAGGGCTGCAGTGGAGCAGGTTGAGAGCTTTATGTTCCTTGGCGTCCACATCACCAACAAACTAACATGGTCCAATCACACCATGACAGTCGTGAAGAGGCCACGACAAAACCTATTCCCCTTCAGGAGACTAAAAAGATTTGGCATGGGTCCTCAGATCTTCAAAAGATTCTACAGCTGCACCATCGAGAGCATCCTGACTGATGGCATCACTGTCTGGTATGGCAACTGCTCGGCTTTCAACCACAAGGCACTACAGAGGGTAGTGTGAACGGCCCAGTACATCACTGGGGCCAAGCTTCCTGCCATCCAGGACCTCTACAGAGGAAGGCCCTAAAAATTGTCAAGACTCCAGCCACCCTAGTCGTAGACTGTTCTCTCTGCTACCAAATGACAAGCGGTTTTGGAGCCAAGAGGTCCAAGAGGCTTTTAAACAGCTTCTTCCCCCAAGCCATAAGACTCCTGAACATCAGGTCAAATGGCTACCCAGACTATTCACATTGCCCCCCCCCCTCTCCACACCACTGCCACTCTCTGTTGTCATCTATGCATAGTCACTTTAATTAACTCTAGCTACATGTACTTACTACCTGTTAAGGATAGGGCTTACTACTGCCCCCTTTGGAGGAGTTGCGTGCCCATAATAAACAGAAAAAAAATCTGTCAAAAATTACTAATATATGCATATAATAATTATTATTGAATAGAAAACACTCTAAAGCTTCTAAAACCGTTCAAATTATGTCTCTATGTAAAGCAGAACTCTCAGGGCATCCATTCTCCCAAACTCTCTCTTGACAACAGAAAAGTTGGGCCAACTTTGACGTCATCGCCCCCACCCTTCCCAACCAGCTACAGATCTGGGAACAGTTCCTATCTCTTCAGCGCGATGTCCCCTTTCAGTGGGGCCTCTCATTGTGAGAAGCGTGCTCCCTCGAGTTTTGGCGGGCTGAAACCTCCGGGTCACGAGAAAATACATGCACTTTCATGCGCACGTCGGGTCAGGAGCTCCCTTTGTTCCAAGATTCACCAAACGATGTAGGTTTGTCTGTTCACGCTAAGGATTGTTTTCTATGTTAAAAACATGCTAAAGCTCGATTCGGCACTTAGTTTGACCAGTTTAGTCGACATATAATATGTAATTTTGAAGTTTTGATGCGCATCCACTAGAATTTTGCCTGCATTTCGACCGGAATTTGTCGTGTTTGATAACCTAAAGACACAGACTTGAAAACCAAACGCAGTTTTTGGTGAGAATAACTTCTTTCACGACTTCTGATCGAAGAACATCAAAGGTAAGGGAATATTTATGTGTTCATTATGGGTTTCTGTGGACTCCGTCTCATATTATTACATAGTGAACGAATTCTGTAACGTTAAAAATAAATGTAACACAGCGGTTGCATTAAGAAGAAGTGTATCTTTCTAACTATATGTAGAACATGTATATTTAGTCAAAGTTTATGATGTGTATTGCTTGTTATCTGACGTTAGCTCCGGCAGATATCATCATTTCTCCGGACATCTGAGTAGCATTTTTTTGAACATGGCGTCATTGTAAACAGAGATTTATGGATATAAATTGCATATTATTGAAAAAAACATAAATGTACTGTGTAACATGTCCTATTACTGTCATCTGATGAAGATTTTCAAAAGGTTAGTGAATTATTTTTCTTTTAATCCTGCGGTTGTTGATTGCATATTTTGTTCAACGTGGCTAATTCAAATTAGCTGTGTCTTTGGTGGTGGTTTGACATAAATATGTGCTATGTTTTCGCCGTAAAACATTTTAGAAATCTGACTTGCTGGCTAGATGAACAAGGTGTTTATCTTTCATTTGAGCTATTGGACTTGTTAATGTGTGGAGGTTAAATATTTCTAAGAATATTTTTGCGTTCCATGCGCCACGTCCCAGTTTACGTTGGTTCCCAAATGGGTACCTGAATCTGTAACAGGATTTTAACTAACAGGTGCCCCCGCACATTGACCTTATTGGCTGTGACATGTATTTATAAGGGACCAATTAGACTATACCCAGGAATAAATGTTGTGGATCTTAATGTTTTTCCTCATAATCCTGGACTATGGGGACCACCATTTTATTGATTTTGCATTCGCAACAAATACTCTGCCCAGACCCCAACCAAGGATCAGCAAAAGCCAATATATAAATTCTCAGACAACCCAAAGAATCCTAGATGCCCTTCCAGACACCCTCTGCCTACCCAAAGACGTCAGAGAACCAAAATCAGTTAACCACCTAACTGAGGAACGCAATTTAACCTTGCGTAATACCCTAGATGCAGTCGCACCCCCCAAAACAAAAAACATTTGTCATAAGAAACTAGCTCCCTGGTATACAGAAAATATCCGAGCTCTGAAGCAAGCTTCCAGAAAATTGGAACGGAAATGGCGCCACACCAAACTGGAAGCTTGGAAAGACAGTACCCTGCAGTATCGAAGAGCCCTCACTGCTGCTCGATCATCCTATTTTTCCAACTTAATTGAGGAAAATAAGAACAATCCAAAATGTATTTTTGATACTTAACTAAAAAGCAGCATTCCCCAAGAGAGGATGGCTTTCACTTCAGCAGTGATGAATTCATAAACTTCTTTGATGAAAAGAGTGTGATCATTAGAAAGCAAATTACAGACTAAATCTGCGTATTCCAGTTGTCCTGAGTCTGCACAACACCACCAGGACCTAGGATCAAGGGAGACATTCAAGTTTTTTAATACTATATCTCTTGACACATTGATGAAAATAACCATGGCCTCTAAACCTTCACGCTGCATACTGGACCCTATTCCAACTAAACTACTGAAAGAGCTGCTTCCTGTACTTGGCCCTCCTATGTTGAACATAATAAACGGCTCTCTATCCACCGGATGTGTACCAAACTCACTAAAAGTGGCAGTAATAAAGTCTCTCTTGAAAAAGCCAAACCTTGACCCAGAAGATTTTACAAACTATCGGCCTATATCAAATCACCCGTTCCTCTCAACATTTTTGGAAAAAGCTCTTGCGCAGCAACTCAGTGCATTCCTGAAGTCAAACAATTTATACAAAACTCTTCATTCTGGTTTTGACCCCATCAAAGCACTGAGACTGCACTTGTGAAGGTGGTAAATTACCTTTTAATGGCGTCAGACCAAGGCTCTGCATCCGTCCTTGTGCTCCTAGACCTTAGTGCTGCTTTTAATACCAAACAAGTTCGTGTTTGGGTTTCCGATTTGGGTTTCCAAACATAATGTGAACGTTCACTGCTATGCAGACGACACACAGCTGTACATTTCGATTAAACATGGTGAAGCCCCAAAATTGCCATCCCTGGAAGCCTGTGTTTCGTACATGAGGAAGGAGATGGCAGCAAATGTTCTACTTTTATACTCGGACAAAGCAGAGATGCTTGTTCTAGGTCCCAAGAAACAAAGAGATCTTCTGTTGAATCTGACAATTAATCTTGATGGTTGTACAGTCATCTCAAATAAAACTGTGAAGGATCTCAGCGTTACTCTGGACCCTGATCTCTCTTTTCACGAACATATCAAGACTGTTTCAAGGCAATCTTTTTTCCATCTACATAACATTGCAAAAGTCAGAAACCTTCTGTTCAAAAATGATTCAGAAAAATGTATCCATGCTTTTGTCACTTCTAGGTTCGACTACTGCAATGCTCTACTTTCCTGCTACCCAGATGAAGCACTAAATAAACTTCAGTTAATGCTAAACTTGGCTGCTAGAATCTTGACTAGAACCCCAACATTTGATCATATTACTCCAGTGCTAGCCTCTCTACACTGGCTTCCTGTTAAGGCTAGAGATGATTTCAAGGTTTTAATACTAAAATACAAAGCATTACATGAGTTGCTCCTACCTATCTTTCTCATTTGGTCATGCCACACATACCTACATGTACGCTATGATCACAAGACTGTCCCTGGAATTTCTAAGCAAACAGCTGGAGGCAGGGCCTTCTCCTATAGAGCTCCATTTTTATGGAACGGTCTGCCTATCCATGTGAGAGACATAGACTCGTTCTCAACTTTAAGTCTCTATCGAAGACTCATCTCTTTGGAAGGTTCTATGATTGAGTGTAGTCTGGCCCAGGAGTATGAAGGTGAACGAAAAGGCACTGGAGCAACGCCCCCGCTTGGGCTTGTGCCGTGGAGGAGATCTTCGTGAACTATACTCGGCCTTGTCTCAGGATAGCAAGTTGGTGGTTGAAGATATCCCTCTAGTGGTGTGGGGGCTGTGCTTTGGCAAAGTGGGTGGGGTTATATCCTTATATCCTATTTTTTTAATTTTCGTCTAAAATTACATACCCAAATCTAACTGCCTGTAGCTTAGGCCCTAAAGCAAGGTTATGCATTTTCTTGGTATGTCACGACTCCTACCGAAGGTGGCTACCCTTCCTTTTCAGGTGACGATCGGTCGTCATCATCACCGGCCTGCTAGCTGCCACTGATCCTTTTTTCCATTTTCTGTTTATTGGTTTCACCTGTTTTGTGTGTTAGTCAGGCTATGTTAGCCAGTAGACCTGCCTGCTCTTTGTGCAGGATTGTTTTGTGTTGCTACTGTGCATGTTTGAGGTTGACGTGTTTTTCGTTCGTGGGCTTTTCTCCAGACTGTTTGAGTGCCCATGTTTGGGGCATTTGTTTTGTTTGTTTCGTTGAGTGGCTTATGTTCGCAGTGTGCACAATTAAAAGCACTACCCTGTACTCTCTGCTTCCTGCGCCTGACTTCGCACCCACTACGCCCAGAGCGTTACAGAATCCCGCACCTTACTAAGGGAGTCAGCAGGAGCAGCTGCCACCCCCCTTCCATCGAACGCATCCTCCATCATACCACCCTCCTCCATCAGATAGGATCGGCTATGGATCAGATGATGGAGAGAATGGACCGATGAGAGAGGTGTGGTCTCCTCTCTTCACATCTGGTTCCTCCGAAGAGTCCACCTCCTCCTCCCTACACGTCCGTCTTCGGCCCACTTCGTCTTGCGCCCCCGAGGGAGTGCAGTGGCTGGGTGCCAGGGGTTTTTGCTCCAACTCGAGCTGTACATGGCTACCGTGAGACCGACTCCCTCGGGGGAGAAGAGTGTGAGTGTCTTTGTCTACTGCCTAACGGGTCATGCTCTGGAGTGGGCCAACGTGGTCTGGAATGACCCAGACTCGGCGAAGGAGCACTATCCAGAGTTCACCCGCCGCTTTAGTGCCATATTTGACCACCCTCCAGAGGGCCGAGCGACTATTCCATCTTAGGCAGGAGACGAGGAGCGTGCAGGACTTCGCGTTGGAGTTCCGGACCTTGGCCGCTGGGGCTGGGTGGAACGACAGGGCCCTGATAGACCACTACCGGTGTAGTCTCCACAGGGAGCTAGCGTCTCGGTACGCCGCTCTCTCCCTCGACGAACTGATAGACATGTCAATCTGGCTGGACAATCTGCTGGCTGCCCGCTGGCGTTCGGAAAGGGTCCTGTCTGTTCCACCTCCTAGCACTCCCGCTCCCATTCCTATGGAGTTAGGGGGACCGTGCCGAAGGGTACCGGAGGAGGAGGAGGCTTCTCCTGCACCCAAACAAATCAAATCAAATTTATTTATATAGCCCTTCGTACATCAGCTGATATCTCAAAGTGTTGTACAGAAACCCAGCCTAAAACCCCAAACAGCAAGCAATGCAGGTGTAGAAGCCCGTTGGCTCGGAAAAACTCCCTGGAAAGGACCTAGTAAGAAACCTAGAGAGGAAACCAGGCTATGAGGGGTGGCCAGTCCTCTTCTGGCTGTGCCGGGTGGAGATTATAACAGAACATGGCCAAGATGTTCAAATGTTCATTGTTCATCACAAGCAGAACAGTTGAGATTGGAGCAGCATCACAGCCAGGTGGACTGGGGACAGCAAGGAGTGATCATGCCAGGTAGTCCTGAGGCATGGTCCTAGGGCTCAGGTCCTCCGAAAGAGAGAAACAAAGAGAGAATTCGAGAGAGCACACTTAAATTCACACAGGACACCGGATAAGGCAGGAGAAGTACTCCAGATATAACATACTGACCCTAGCCCCCAGACACATAAACTACTGCAGCATAAATACTGGAGGCTGAAACAGGAGGGGTCAGGAGACACTGTGGCCCCATCTGATGATACCCCTGGACAGGGGCAAACAGGAAGGATATATACCCACCCACTTTGCCAAAGCACAGCCCCCACACCACTAGAGGGATATATCCAGATGTGGTCTGAGAGGACACATGGCCGGCCGGTGCTGGAGGAGCCCATCTGGGAGTCGAGAGGGCAGGCAGAACATTTCTCGGTCACCCCAGGTGAGTCAGCACCAAACTCACCCAGAACCCCCTGTTGGTCACCTGTTTGTATTTATTTTTTTCCTTGACTTTTCTCCCTCTTCCCAGCATAAGGCACTAGTCAATTCAGGCGCAGCTGGGATCTATATGGATCGCGGACTCACCATCAAGCTGGGAATTCCGCTATTGCCAATAGATCCCCCCTTCTACGTGCACTCCTTAGATAGCTGGCCATTAGGGTCAGGGTTGGTCAGGGAGGCCACGGTTCCACTGGACATGGCAACGCAGGGGAATCTTAAGGATTAGTCTCTTCCTTATCGCGTTTCCAGTGGGGGTTCCATGGCTGGCTAGTCACAATCCTATGATTTCGTGGAGACAGGGGGTTCTCCAGGGATGGTCAGAGGAGGGTTCAGAGAGGTGAATGGGAGTTTCCATCGGTGCCACGTCGGTGGAGAGTCCAGACCAGATTTCCACTGTGCGCATTCTCCCTGAATATGCAGATTTGGCTATCGCTTTCTGTAAGAAGAGGGCGACTAAATTACCACCTCATCGACAGGGGGATTGTGCGATAAATCTCCAGGTAAACGCTGGGCTTCCCAAGAGTCACGTGTACCATTGTCGCTGGAGGAGACGTTGGCTATGGAGACATACGTTGCGTAATCTCTGGGACAGGGGTACATTCGGCCCTTCATTTCACCCGTCTCCTCCAGTTTCTTTTTTGTGAATAAAAAGGAGGGAGGTCTGCTTCTGTGCATTGATTAAAGGGGTCTAAATGCCACAGTGGGGTTTAGTTAACCGCTACCTCCTAGGCACCTTCCTAGAGGGAAGTTACAGCCCTCCCCGTTCCACAACAACCATGGTCTCACCTGACAGTGGATTGCCTGACCGATCAGGGGAACACTACGGTCCTGGTTGTTGTGGATTGGTTTTCTAAGTCCTGCCATCTCCTCCCATTGCTCGGTCTCCCTACAGCCCTACAGACTGCTGAGGCGCTATTTACCCACGTCTTCCGGCACTACGTTGTAGAGCCGTCCAGGAATCCCTCAAGCAAGCCAGTGGACTGCAGAAGAGGAGTGCTGACCGCCACCGCAGTGAGGCCCCCGTGTTCGTACCGGGGGACAGGGTCTGGCTCTCGACCAAAAACCTACCCCTCCGCTTCTCTGCCGGAAGCTGGGGCCGCAGTGTGTGGGGCCCTTCAAAGTCCTGAGGAGGATAAATGAGGTGTGTTATAGAGTACAACTCCCTTCCAATTATCATATTAACCCCTCATTTCATGTGTCTCTCCTCAGGCCGGTGGTAGCTGGTCCCCCGCAAGAAGGTGAGGTGCCGGAGGTCCCTCCGCCCCCTCTGGACATCGAGGGGTCCCCGGCGTACACTATACGTGTCATTCTGGACTCGAGACTCCGGGTGAGGGGCCTGCAGTACCTCGTGGACTGGGAGGGGTACGGTCCGGAGGAGAGGTGCTGGGTACCCGGGGGGAGACATCTTGGACCCGTCACTGTTGAGGGATTTCCCCCATCGCCTCCATCCAGATCTCCCTGCGCCTCGCCCTGCGCCTCGCCCTCCGGGTCGCCCTCGTTCGCCCTGCTCTTTGTGCGGGATTGTTTTGTGTTGCTACTGTGCACGTTTGAGGTAGACGTGTTTTCCGTTTGTGGGCTTTTCTCCGGACTGTTTGAGTCCCCGTGTTTGGGGCATTTGTTTTGTTGTGCTCCCTGTGTTTCGTGGGGTGGCTTATGTTCGCCATGTGTGCAATTAAAAGCACTACCCTGTACTCTCTGCTTCCTGCATTTGAAAGGAAACACTTTGAAGTTTTTGGAAATGTGAAAGGAATGTAGGAGAATATAACATAATAGATCTGGTAAAAGATAGTACAGAAAATTATATGTTTTTTTCTTGTATTATCCTATTTGAAATGCAAGAGAAAGGCCATTATGTATTATTCCAGACCAGGTGAAATTTAGATATTGGCCACTAGATGGCAACAGTGTATGTGCAAAGTTTTAGTCTGATTCAATGAACCATTGCATTTCTGTTCCAAATGTTATATCAAGACTTTCCAAATGTGCCTAATTTGTCAATTAATAACTTTTCATGTTCAAAACTGTGCACTCTCCTCAAACAGTAGCATGGTATTCTTTCTCTGTAATAGCTACTGTAAATTGGACAGTGCGGTTAGATTAACAAGAATCTAAGCCAATATCAGATATATCTGTGTCCTGGGAAATGTTCTTGTTACTTACAACCTCGTGCTAATCGCATTAGCCTACGTTAGCTCAACCATCCCGCGGGGGGACCCACCAATCCTGAAGAAGTTTTAATTGAAAGGACTAGGATCATACATATTGATACAGGGTGATTTAGTGATCCGGAGATGATTCACCCCCTAAACTAGATTAAGAAACAATCTGCAAAATGAACAAAACAGGCAACCGATGTCAGGTTACTAGAGCTGGGTTTTTAACAATAGCTCACTGTATGCTTCCCAAATGGCACCCTGTTCCCTACATAGTTCCTCCTACGGGCCTCTGTCGAAAGTAGTGAGCTAAATAGGGATTAGGATACCAATTAGGACTGGTCATTTACATTTTTACATCTGTGAGGTTCAATGATCATGTAAGGATTTTGACTGGATTTAATGTCTGTTCTTAATCTACATACATGTCATTTACATTTAAAAAAATAAAAATAAATGTTTAACGTATAGAGAAATGTATGAGCTCAATATTATTACTGCAGGAGTGACATCATCATCAAGAGTACCTCTATTTGTACTATACAGCTCATGTAATATAGTTTCGTATTGGTACTTTATTAATTTCATATGCCCTTTCATGTCAGATTTTAATTTATCATTGAATACAAGTTGGTTCTTGTATAACAGTGCAGGTGGAGAAATGACAGTTTTGTTATCATTATGTTTGCTCAACTTGCCATCAATGGGAGTCACTGTTTGTTCTTGGCATTACATTTGAATAAGAAATGATATTAAAATGTGCCCGCAGTCTTCCTGTTCTTTGACATAGATCCCTGCATAACACATCTGCTTTCTGTGACAGTATATTGCACCATCACTTTGTTGTGTGTATGCATAACAAACGTTCCACAGTGCTCACCTCCAGTAATTCTACAGAGACTCTACAGGCAGCTACAGTATACCAATACAAACAAATAGAAATATATTCAAACACAAAGAGTATGATATTTTAAGATCTTGGATAATGTTGATACTGTAACCTTTGAAGATCAATGGCTCATTCTTCTAAGTTTTTCTGTGATGCTTTCTCAGAATTAGTTCTCAGAATTGATTTTGTTTTCCAAGTTCAAGACGTTTGACAGACACTTTTCTTTTGGGTTGTTTGAGACAACTGGGACGTAGTGATTTTCCCTCCAGCTGTGTTCTGAGGAGATGAAAACCCAAGGCAGAACACTGACCGATGATCAAGGATGCTGTTGCTCCACTCAGAGGAATGAAGTCTTCCTCACTTTCTTTTGACTTTATTTCTTAACTTGCTGAGCAGATGACTGTGATTATGTAATACTGTTGGCAGGATTTTTTTCAAGCAAATGTCAACACACAACCAATGACACATCCCTCACACGATCAAATTCAATTTCCTTAAAATATGTGTGTATATGGTATACCATTGACATAGTTCCCCCTTAAAGCTGAGATCAGCGCCACTGCCCCCTGCATTTTGGTTAAAGTAACTCAGTTGTTCTATCATGGGTGTAATGATGTCTGAGGTAACTTTCTCGTTTGAAGTAACGTCTTTGTTGTAATATCGCAAACGGGCATCGCCGTTTCACAGCTATGGATTCCACTATTAAAAGTTTGCTATCAAATTTCTCCATATTTTTTTTTTCTTTTTTTCTCTTTAATGTCACCCAGAGAGAACTGATTAATTCAGCCATGCAACACTCGTATAACGCAGCGACTCAGATTCTGATGTGCTTGACACTCCCTGTCTTTGCATGTGAAGGTCATAGAATTGATTTCAAATAAATGTTTATGTGGTGAAGATTTTAATCTTAATGACTATCCTTTGTAAGGTCAGGGACTAGACTGGCTCTGCTGGGAACAAAAGCAGGTGGAATGAATTGCATTGGAAAATGACTGGGGAGCCCTCAATCACTAAACGCCAATGACTAGAAGCTCTCTTCTTTTTGTTATAATATTTCACAGTGTCTTTTCTTTTGTTAGATAGAAGCTGACTACGGCTACTGAAACAACCAGATGATGTTGTAGGAGGAGATAGAAGCCGACCACGGCTACTGAAACAACCAGATGATGTTGTAGGAGGAGATAGAAGCCGACCACAGCTACTGAAACTACCAGATGAGGTTGTAGGAGGAGATAGAAGCTGACCACGGCTACTGAAACAACCAGATGAATGGAAAGATGTATAGATTAATGGCGACAGACACTCCTTTATTCTGCATTGAGTGTTACAAGGACATAAATAATAATGCTCAGATAGATAATCACTGAGAGTCGTTATTTGGCTCTAGCTCTTCTTTCCCAGATGGTCTAAATGTTTGATGCTCTTGTCACGTTGTGTTGCATGTTGTCTGCCGTGAATGGGACTGTGTACACAACCATTGTTTGATGAGTAAAATCGATGGCAATCCTTGTAAACTGTGTGATCCCGGTGCCAAAGACATGGTGAATGCAAAGGCAGAGTGAGCAGGAATACTTTTTGTTTCAGAGAATGAATCCCAGGTCCTTAGCTTTGGACTCTAAACACCAAAGAGGCACTGCTTTTGTGGAAGACTCCAAGTGAGATATTTTTGTGTATGGTACAAATCTACAAGGACACTAGGTTTCCTTGGGTATACTTGATGGTTCAGACATTTGGTAATCCTGAACATTGTCCCTTCTTCCTCAATATAAAACAAAAGAAAATGCTCCATCAAATTAAACCATTAATATACAAACAACTGTCTTTACATCCTCCTGTCTCCATAGGAACAAACACATTCAAATTCAAACACCTGTCTTTACATCCTCCTGTCTCCATAGCAACAAGCACATTAAAATACAAACAACTGTCTTTACATCCTCCTGTTTCTATAGCAACAAGCACATTAAAATACAACACCTGTCTTTACATCCTCCTGTTTCTATAGCAACAAGCACATTAAAATACAACACCTGTCTTTACATCCTCATGTCTTCATAGCTACAAGCACATTAAAATACAAATCCCTACAATCAGACCATTAGATTATCTCCAAGACTTCAACCTTTTCCTACATGTTTATAATGATTGTCTTTAACAGTGTATTTGGAAAGTATTCAGCCTTTTTCTAAAATGTATTAAATATATTTTTTTACTCATCAATCTACACACAATACCCGATAATGACAAAGCAAAAACAAAACGATAAAAAATGTATTAAAAATAAAATAAACAAATACCTTATTTGCATAAGTATTCAGACCCTTTGCTATGAGACTCGAAGTTGAGCTCAGCGTCATCATGTTTTCAGTGATCATCCTTGAGATGTTTCTAAAACTTTAATTGGAGCCCACTTGTGGTAAATTCAACTGATTGGACATGATTTGGAAAGGAACACACAGTGTGCATGTCAGAGCAAACACCAAGCCATGAGGTCGAAGGAATTGTCTGTAGAGCTCTGAGACAGGATTGTGTCGAGGCACAGATCTGGGGATGTGAAGGGTGTGTGTTGGTGGCAGTGAAGTCAGGCGCAGGAGGACGAACTTGGTATAAACAGAGTTGGTTAATAAGTGGTGACAAAACTTCAAAAACCAAAATATACAAAATAACAAAAGTGGGTACAAAACTCGTAGCACACCAACACATAATATGCACATCACATACAATCATCGACAAGGACATTTAATTTTTTTTTAAATTTCACCTTTATTTAACTAGGCAAGTCAGTTAATTAAGAACAAATTCTTATTTTCAATGACAGCCTAGGAACAGTGGGTTAACTGCCTGTTCAGGGGCAGAATGACACATTTGTACCTTGTCAGCTCGGGGGTTTGAACTTGCAACCTTCCGGTTACTAGTCCAACGCTCTAACCACTAGGCTACCCTGCCGCCCCATGAGGGTTAAATACACAACATGTAATTGATGGGATTGGAACCAGGTGTGATGGAAGACAAGACAAAACAAATGGAAAATGATTCAGCGATGGCAAGAAGGTCAGCGACAGGGGAAGGGTAACAAAACAATTCTGCAGCTTTGAATGTCCCCAAGAACACAGTGGCCTCCATCATTCTTAAATAGAAGAGGTTGGGAACCACCAAGACTCTTCCTAGAGACTCTTCCTAGTGCTGACTGAGCAATCGGGGGAGAAGGGCCTTGGTCAGGGAGGTGACCAAGAACCCGATGCTCACTATGACTGATCTCCAGACTTCCTCTGTGGAGATGGGAGAACCTTCCAGAAGGACAACCATCTCTACAGCACTCCACCAATCAGGCCTTTAGGGTAGAGAAGCCAGGCGGAAGCCTTTAATCAGTAAAATGCACATGATATCCCACTTGGAGTTTGCCAGAAGGCACCTAAAGTACTCTCAGACCATGAAAAACAAGATTATCTGGTCTAATGAAACCAAGATTGAACTCTTTGGCCTGAGTACCAAGCGTCACGTCTGAAGGAAACCTTGTACCATACATATGGAGAGGCATGTTGGTGGTAGCATCATGCTGTGGGGATTTTAATCAGCAGCAGGGACTGGGAGACTAGTCAGGGTCGAGGGAAAGATGAACAGAGCAAAGTACAGAGAGATCCTTGATGACAAACTTGCTCCAGAGCACTCGGGACTTTAGACTGGGGTGAAGGTTCACCTTCCAACAGGACAACGACCCTAAGCACACAGCCAAGACAACGCAGCAGTAGCTTCGGGATACGTCTCTGAATGTCCTTGAGTGGCCCAGGCAGAGCCTGGACTTGAACCCGATCTAATATTTCTGGAGAGACCTGAAAATGGCTGCGCAGCAAGGCTGTAACGTAACAAAATGTTTAAAAAGTGAAAGGGTCTGAATACTTTCCGAATGCACTGTTCATCCTCAAATTCTTCATAGCAACAACAAATAGTAATAAAATACAATGAATGCACAAAATCAAACCATATAAGTGGTTAGACTAAACCATCTTCATAACCTCAACCCTTCCATGCTTGTGTTTAAACAAAGTCCTTTACATTCTCGTTTCTCCATAGGAATACTACACGTGTACAATACTACGTGTATATTCAACCCTTTCCTACTTGTGTTTAATTGTACAACTTCCTTTACATGCTCCGTTCTACATAGGAATACTAAACATGATTCATTTGTAATTAAAGTGTTAGACGTTGCCTAAAGGAGTCTGCCCTTTGGCAGTGAAACGGCCCCAGAGTAAATCTTCTAGACCTTGGAGGTGTTGCCAACATTACTACAACTAACCACGGGAAAGTACACACCCTATCTAGGAGCAATACTGTATATACGTATATATGAATACAAAGTAGCTGCAATAAATGTCTAATATGCATGTCCAAAAAAAAAAACAGGCCTACAGGATATTTTCGCAATTTGTAGGTCAAGAAAAACAGTTGACTGTGACAGTAATTAAATAATAAAAAATTTTGAAGTGAAAATGAATTGTTCTTGATTTGACCATACAACAAGCTTAGCTGCCTGCCTAGTTCTACAGTAGCTGTGTCTAGGCAGCCAACAGTCAAAGGAAACTGTTGTTATTGAAGATGTCGCTTGTAGCATGTCTTTCTCAGTTCCTGAAAATGATGCAAATGTATCCCTCCTAAAAAAATAATAGAAGCACTGTATCCGACCAAAATATCCCATTTCTTGTCTCGGATTAATGCAAAATGTCTGTGGTTTCATGCAAATTTCATATTCCAATGAAAACCTGAAAAAAAGGGAAGTTAACGGGAAACAAGGAGGAAAATAGTTCAGTAACTCGGGAATGAACCCAAATACTTAGCAATCCTTACAAATTAAGACGAGACACAGAACTATAAGACAAGACACAGAACTATAAGACAATAAGCAGAACTATAAGACAAGACACAGAACTATAAGACAATAAGCAGAACTATAAGACAATAAGCAGAACTATAAGACAAGACACAGAACTATAAGACAAGACACAGAACTATAAGACAAGACACAGAACTATAAGACAAGACACAGAACTATAAGACAAGACACAGAACTATAAGACAAGACACAGAACTATAAGACACAGAACTATTAGACAAGACACAGAACTATAAGACAAGACACAGAACTATAAGACAAGACACAGAACTATAAGACAAGACACCGAACTATAAGACAATAAGCAGAACTATAAGACAAGACACAGAACTATAAGACAAGACACAGAACTATAAGACAAGACACAGAACTATAAGACAAGACACCGAACTATAAGACAATAAGCAGAACTATAAGACAAGACACAGAACTATAAGACAATAAGCAGAACTATAAGACAAGACACAGAACTATAAGACAAGACACAGAACTATAAGACAAGACACAGAACTATAAGACAAGACACAGAACTATAAGACAAGACACAGAACTATAAGACAAGACACAGAACTATAAGACAAGACACAGAACTATAAGACAGGACAATTATAATGAAAAAGAGGTAAGCTTCTAATGATGAGAACAGGCATAGTGAAAGTAGTCAGCTTGTTGATCACAGCATGAAGGAATTAAGGCCTAAGGCTTCAGGGACAGATATGGAAAAGGATACAATGCAGATTTGATAAACAAACAATTAGTACTGAACATAGACAAATTAGACATCCCAGTTTGACTATAATGTGTATAGACATACTAGTTAGACTGTAATGTGCGTAGATATACTAGTTAAACTGTAATGTGAGTAGATATACTAGTTAGATACACCGTAATGTCGAAAGACATAGTAGTTAGACAGACTAATGTCATTAGACATACTAGTTAGATAGACTGGAATGTCATTAGACATACTAGTTAGACAGGAATGTCATTGGATGCAATAGTTAGAATGTAATGTGACTATATATACAGCTGAAGTCAGAAGTTTACATACACTCAGGTTGGAGTCATTAAAACTCGTTTTTCAATCACTCCACAAATTTCTTGTTAACAAATTATAGTTCTAGTAAGTCGGTTAGGACATCTACTTTGTGCATGACGCAAGTAATTTTTCCAACAATTGTTTACAGACAGATTATTTCACCTATAATTCACTGCATAACAATTCCAGTGGGTCAGAAGTTTACATACAATAAGTTGACTGTGCCTTTAAACAGCTTGGAACATTCCAGAAAATGATGTCATGGCTTTAGAAGCTTCTGATAGGCTATTTGACATAATTTGAGTCAATTGGATGTGTACCTGTGGATGTATTTCAAGGCCTACCTTTAAACTCGGTGCCTCTTTGACTGACATCATGGGAAAATCTAAATAAATCAGCCAAGATCTCAGGAAAAAAATTTGTAGACCTCCACAAGTCTCGTTCATCCTTGGGAGACATTTCTAAATGCCTGAAGGTACCACATTCATCTTTACAAACAATAGTACGCAAGTATAAACACCATGGGACCACGCACAAAGGAAAATGAGGAAGTAAGGAAAATTATGTGGATATATTGAAGAAATATCTCAAGACATCAGTCAGGAAGTTGAAGCTTGGTCGCAAATGGGTCTTCCAAATAGACAATGACCCCAAGCATACTTCCGAAGTTGTGGCAAAATGGCTTAAGGACAACAAAGGCCCATGGGACCACAAAGCTGTCATACCGCTCAGGAAGGAGATGCATTCTGTCTCCTAGAGATGAACGTACTTCGGTGTGAAAAGTGAAAATCATCCCCGAACAACAGCAAAGGACCTTGCGAAGATGCTGGAGGAAACAGGTACAAAAGTATCTACATCAACAGTTAAAAAAAAGTCCTATATCGACATAACCTGAAAGACCGCTCAGCAAGGAAAAAGCCACTGCTCCAAACCCGCCATAAAAAAATTCAGACTACGGTTTGCAACTGCACATGTGGACAAAGAGCGTACTTTTTGGAGAAATATTATCTGGTCTGCTGAAACAAAAATAGAACTGTTTGGCCATAATGACCATTGTTATGTTTGGAGGAAAAAGAGGGATGCTTGCAAGCCGAAGAACACCATCCCAACCGTGAAGCATGGGGGTGGCAGCATCATCTTGTGGGGGTGCTTGGCAGCAGGAGGGACTGGTGCACTTCACAAAATAGATGGCATCATGAGGGAGGACAATTTTGTGGATATATTGAAGCAACATCTCAAGACATCAGTCAGGAAGTTAAAGCTTGGTCGCAAATGGGTCTTCCAAATGCACAATAACCCCAAGCATACTTCCAAAGTTGTGGCAAAATGGCTACAAAAAGGAGGCCTACAAACCTGACTCAGTTACACCAGCTCTGTCAGGAGGATTGGGCCAAAATTTACCCAATTTATTGTCGGAAGCTTGTGGAAGGCTACCCAAAATATTTGACCCAAGTTAAAGTCAATGCAACCAAATACTAATTGAGTGTATGTAAACTTCTGACCCACTGTGAATGTGATGAAATATATAGAAGCTGAAAAAAATCATTCTCTCTATCATTATTCTGACAATTCACATTCTTAAAATTAAGTGGTGATCCTAACTGACCGAAGAAAGGGAATTTACTAGAATTAAATTTAGTAGGAATTTACTCTGATTAAATGTGAAGAATTGTGAAAAACTGAGTTTAAATGTATTTGGCTAAGGTGTATGTAAACGTCCAACTTCAACTGTACTAGCTAGATACACTGTAATGTCATTAGGCATACTAGTTAGATATACTGTACTGTGATTAGACATACTTGTTAGATGTGAAAATCTGTTGTTCTGCCCCTTGAACAAGGAAGTTAACCCATTGTCCCTAGGCAGTCATTGAAAATAAGATTGTTTTCTAAATAACTGACTTGCCTAGTTAAAGAAAGGTCAAATAAAAAAAGAAAACATCTTAATACAGTAGGAGACAGTAACTCACTGTACTCATCAATAACAGCTCATCTCAATGCAGTAGGAGACAGTAACTCACTGTACTCATCAATAACAGCTCATCTGAATACAGTAGGAGACAGTAACTCACAGTACTCATCAATAACAGCTCATCTCAATACAGTAGGAGACAGTAACTCACTGTACTCATCAATAACAGCTCATCTCAATACAGTAGCAGACAGTAACTCACTGTACTCATCAATAACAGCTCATCTCAATACAGTAGCAGACAGTAACTCACTGTACTCATCAATAACAGCTCATCTCAATACAGTAGGAGACAGTAACTCACTGTACTCATCAATAACAGCTCATCTCAATACAGTAGGAGACAGTAACTCACTGTAATCATCAATAACAGCTCATCTCAATACAGTAGGAGACAGTAACTCACAGTACTCATCAATAACAGCTCATCTCAATACAGTAGCAGACAGTAACTCACTGTGCTGCAGATCAGTCTGGCAGTCACATTAACCATCTAAGTGGGGTTCAATCAAGTGCAGTCTTTGGTGAGGGAATTTGCCTTTCCCAGTATCCGTACATCAGTGGCAAAATGATTTATATTGATTTCATGTCTGGAGGCCTTGAATTCTGCAGCTGAGAGTGATGGGCTGTGATTCACCTCCCTGTCTGTGACAGACTCAACCTAAGGTACAGAAGGACAGCGACCCAAATGGCACCCTATTCTCTACATGGTACACACATTTTACCAGATCCCAATGGGCCCTGGTCAAAATGAGTGTACTATATTTGGAATAGGGGGGTCATTTGGTACACAGACAAGAGGAAGAAACTGTTTTTTACAGGTTTCTTTTTTACAGGGTTGGCCTTTCAAAGTGCACAAAGCACCAGAACTCATAACATAGGCTACAATCACAAAGGGATGGTTCGTAGTTTAGCACAATGCAGCAGTTTTTAAAATAATACAGACAGGAAGTTCCCCAGCAAGACATACCACAAAGATGAATGCATATAGTAACCATGTTGTGCTTACAAACAGGAAGTACCTACAGTACATGTAGAATGTGCAACACAAATGACCATAAATATTCCACACAGTTATAAGCATAATCCTTTTATATAAGGGTGCCTGTACTTTGGGTTTTAAAAAAAAGCAGGAGAACCAGCAAATGCAGTCTGGCAATCTTTATCATTTCAATGCGGGCAATAATCCATCAAAAGTTGTGCATAGTATAGGAGACACCACAATCTTAAAAAAATAATAATTCTGCCATCATTAGCAACCAATGTTACCAGCGTGTACCAGATTTACATGTGAGTTGCTTTGTGTACCCGTCCCGTAGAACACATTCAATTAAAGTGAATTAAATGTGAAATTTGATTAATTTCATTTCAGCTGTTTACATTAGGCTATATGGTCAACTCTGTCATGTCTTGTGTTGCCTCCTGCAGAACCTTCTAACCAAAAACATCTTCTTGGGTGAATTACCACTGAGTTCTTGTTGTTATTCAATTTACCCTGTTTTTCAAACTTCTCAAACTTTATATTAAGCTACTCATATAAGAGCTGTTTATTGACTGCTAATTTGAGATACATGTGTGTAATTGAATGCATAATCACAAATGACTGTTGTGTGATATTTCCATTTAAAACAGACGACATCAAGTTAAGATTTGACCTTTAGAGAGGATAATATAGCTTAAAAAGTTATATAAAATTGAATTTCTTTGGGTATTGTTTCAAACTCTTACAAAAGAACTGTCCTTCTACATACATATTTGAAACACAGTTTTTTTTTTAATGACAGAGCATTACACAGCTTCATCTGATGTGGTTTATTGTTACAAACACAGTCATTATTGGAAGGCCTCTCGCCTGCAGCATTGGACGAACAAGTGAGCCACATTCCCTTCTTGTGTTGCCTTAAACAGTTGGTCCCTCTTGATCATCAAGATGCCCAGTTCTTAGAAAGATAGCAATTTATTTCACAGCCACCCGCTGAGATATATTTTGTTTTGAATATCAAAGTGCCCCCTCCCCTCCCCCCCCCAAAAAAAATCTATGATTAAAAATAGTATAATGATACAAGAGACACTGTGTCTGATTGTCTAACTCTTCAAACATTTGATTGAAAAAAACAAAAAAACAACTTTAAATACGCATTCGCTCCATTTTCTCGCAGGCTGAGGAAACTTGGTTAGAAAGAAAATAAACAAAGAAAAAAGCTTTATTCTTTCTTCTGTTTACTAACAGCCTTCTTAAATAACACCCTCTAGTTGTAAAGTCAATAATGAAGAAAAAGAAATGAGCTGCTCCCCTATTTTGTTGTTTGAGATTGAAATGCTTTCTGTTTGAAGTGTGTTTTTCAGAATGGAGGATTGGGCTTGTAACCATGGTCGCTGTTTTTCCCTCTAAAGAGATTTACATAAAAAACCCTTAGTCTGGTAACTTTTGAATAGATTCTGGCTGAAGTAGACTTAGGATGTGAGACAAAATGCAATCCTCTGGGGGGGAGGTGAGCCTTACCCGGTCTGTCTGTCTGTCGGTCTGTGTGTCTACGAGAGCAGCAAATCCGACTTGGTTTGGTAAACAGAGGCTCCAGGGAGTACTCTCTAGCTGGGTTCCAAATGATAGCCTGTTTCCTATATAGAACAGTACTTTTGACCACAGCCCCATATCCCCTGGTAAAAAAGTACAGCGCTATATAGGGAATAGGGTGTCATTTGGGATGCATCACCGGTTAGCATGCAGGCTGCCGGGGACTAGATGGAGCCCTCGGTGATTCTAATAGTTTAAGCTCATTGAAATCTGCATAGAAAATGCCAATAAGGCTGCATGCCACCAAAAACACCCCAAAACACTCTTCAGTTTGCTGGACTGGAGCAGAGCCTGTGGAACACTCACAGTGACATTCTATATTCTAATGCTACATACTTGTGCTGCTGCTGCTGGCTACAAGTAGGCAATCACTGCTGCTGCTTCTGGCCACAAGTAGGCTGTCACTGCTGCTGCTTCTGGCCACAAGTAGGCTATCACTGCTGCTGCTTCTGGCCACAAGTAGGCTATCACTGCTGCTGCTTCTGGCCACAAGTAGGCTATCACTGCTGCTGCTTCTGGCCACAAGTAGGCTATCACTGCCGCTGCTGATGCTGGCCACAAGTAGGCTATCACTGCTGCTGCTTCTGGCCACAAGTAGGCTATCACTGCGCTGCTTCGGCCACAAGTAGGCTACACTGCTGCCGCTGCTGCTGGCCACAAGTAGGCTATCACTGCTGCTGGCCACAAGTAGAATAAAATAATGGTGTCATTTTAGTGTCTAAAATTTTTGCTGGTCACAAGTAGAATATCATAATGGTGTCCTTTTAGTTTCTTAAGTTTCTGCAGGTCACAAGTAGAATATCATAATGGTGTATTTTAGTTTCTACTAGGCCACTTTTTCTCCATTTCCGCCTGAATGACGTGAATTTGGGAAACCTGTGCCGGTGGAAAAATATTTTGATGTGGGGCGCCGTCCTCAAACAATCGCATGGCATGGTTTCGCTGTAATATCTACTGTAAATCAGACAGTGCAGTTGCATTAACAAGATTTTAAGCTTTCAACCGATATAAGACATTTATATTTACCTAAATGTTTAATATCCATAATTTTTATGATTATTTATTTGAATTGCGCGGCCTCCAGTCTCACCGGAAGTTGACCCGCTAGCGGGATGCCTAGCCCTAAGAGGAGTTTCTTCTGGTCACAAGTAGGATAATCCCAGGCTGCATCACATCTGGCCGTGATTGGGAGTCCCATAGGGCTGCGCACAATTGTCCCAGCGTCATCCGGGTTTGGCCGTGGTAGGCCGTCATTATAAATAAGAATTTGTCCTTAGCTGACTTGCCTAGTTAAATAAAGGTAAAAAACAAACAAATAAATACAAATAATGGTGTCCTTTTCATTTCTAAATGATTCTGTTGTTGTTTGTTGGGGGGTATGTCAAGAACAATTGAGATTACACCTGGTGCTACTGTTTTCAATGATATAGAACACCTGTTATACGTATTCCACATATTAAGTTCACAGCTATACACAAAGTCCTTCTAATACCCTCCTGTGCTAAGAAAGTGCTGTTAACATTAAAATTGACAGATTATAGTAGTATTGAGGGTCTGAAACAGGAAAACTAAGAAATCTGCTCAGTTGTCAGAAGACAGTCTCCTCGCGATCTGCTTGTTTCTCTTCCTCTATAGGAAACACCTGGCATTTATCTTCATCAGTTGTCCGGACATCCCTCCCTACAAAAGCCAGACGGAAGAGTATCAACTCAACAGCACATTTTTCAGAAATGGCAGATCCAATTTTATACAGGTCCATGAGTGACCCCCCCTAACTGTTGCTGTGCTGACCCTTCACTCATTCTGCAGCTATTCACGGCCGCGCTGAAGGTTCTGAAGATTGTTCTGTCTCGTTTGCAGCACTGGGTAATGTGCTTCTCTTTTGCAACAGCGGGGGATGTGCTCCAATGAGAGACATCCTAAAGAGACAGGGAAACTCTGAGAACATGAAAAACTTCCCAATAATGAACTTGAGACCGTAAGATTGAGTTTTGACATGTTGCTAGATAGCGCTGTCTCTCTCTTTTTTTTCTCCAGTCAGTGTGATGTGCTTAAAAGAAGACCAATTTTAACAATCATTAACATCCCAGAATATATTTGGCCGCTGCTATGGTAATAATATGTCTTTTCCTAGTTGGAGGAATATGTGATATTATGCAACATTTAGTTTTTGTCCTATAGTACTTTGTACCCACATTGATCCATACATTCCATACAATTTTATCTGTATCTCAATGAGGGCATTTAAGCAGCAGCTCCATAGGACAGTATGTTTATATATGGAAACCAGGCAATGTGCTGTGTGTTGCATGGCAGCTCCTGTTATATAAGGTAGGAGCTGTATGTTGCCTGGCAGCTCCTGTTATATAAGGTAGGAGCTGTATGTTGCCTGGTAGCTCCTGTTATATAAGATAGGAGCTGTATGTTGCCTGGTAGGTAGCTCCTGTTATATAAGATAGGAGATGTATGTTGCCTGGTTGCTCCTGTTATATAAGATAGGAGATGTATGTTGCCTGGTTGCTCCTGTTATATAAGATAGGAGCTGTATGTTGCCTGGTAGGTAGCTCCTGTTATATAAGATAGGAGCTGTATGTTGCCTGGCAGGTCCTGTTATATAAGATAGGAGCTGTATGTTGCCTGGCAGGTCCTGTTCTTTAAGATAGGAGCTGTATGTTGCCTGGTAGGCAGCTCCTGTTATATAAGATAAGAGCTGTATGTTGCCTGGCAGCTCCTGTTATATAAGATAGGAGCTGTATGTTGCCTGGCAGGTCCTGTTATATAAGATAGGAGCTGTGTGTTGCCTGGCAGCTCCTGTTATATAAGATAGGAGCTGTATGTTGCCTGGCAGGTCCTGTTATATAAGATAGGAGCTGTATGTTGCCTGGCAGGTCCTGTTATATAAGATAGGAGCTGTATGTTGCCTGGTAGCTCCTGTTATATAAGATAGGAGCTGTATGTTGCCTGGCAGGTCCTGTTATATAAGATAGGAGCTGTATGTTGCCTGGCAGCTCCTGTTATATAAGATAGGAGCTGTATGTTGCCTGGCAGCTCCTGTTATATAAGATAGGAGCTGTATGTTGCCTGGTAGCTCCTGTTATATAAGATAGGAGCTGTATGTTGCCTGGCAGGTCCTGTTCTTTAAGATAGGAGACAGATACTAGAAGTGAGAGACAACAGAGTGTGATGAGCACTGAAGCAAAAATGCAGCAACGGAATCTGTCCAGGAATCAAAGTACTGACAAGTTGAAGGGAAGGATTCAAATGCACAAACACACCCAGTATTTCTCTCAGACCCCGGGGTTGGAGGAGCACAGCCTAATCGAATTCCGCTTAGCTATTTTCAAGCTTGGCCTGCTCGCATGTAAAACACAGTTTTGGCAGATATAATGTGCTCCCTTCAAAGAGGACAGCCACCTTATATTTTGACCCAGTTGGATAACCACACTTTCCTAAACCTGCAGGCTATATCTCCACACACAATACCTTCCTAAGGAGTAGGATTCCTATCCGATCCTCCAGAGATCCAGACTACAGTATGATAAAGATGATTCAAATCAGAAGAGAAGCTTCAGGGTTCTGCTCAGACTGTGATGGTTCCATGCAGTATTATCCTGCAATCATCTTCTCCTGAAATATAAACAAGGCCTAAGAATAGATTCTGGGGCAGGTGTGGACATGGGGAGGAATAGACATGCGTGAACATGTTTTATCTAGTCATGCATATATGTAAATCAACAGTCCGTGGAAACCACAATCATTCTTCATCTTTGACTTTTCAGCATTTGTTTAGCTAAAAGAGCCTTATTACACTGCAACATTTCCTAGAAACAGTCATTGTTTTATGTACCGCCAATCAATTAGGTTACATTGACCTAGTTCCCTAAGCCGTATCATTTTCTCCTGATGGACACCGTCAAACACGACTCTAATATGCCTGCTGATAAGTGATATGAAAATCAATGATATTTTGAGGAAAAACGATTACAATTGAAAAACCTGCAGACAGACAAGTATCAAAGATAATGATTGATAAAATAGAAGTTATCTTTGCCAATTATTCCTAGCTGTGCTTATCAGGGATAACATGGCCGTAGAGCTGCCGTGCAGAATAGGAATGAGCTTGTGACGTTTGGCTCGCCTTGCCTTGTCCTTCCACTGAACAAAAATATAAACACAACACGCAACAATTTCAACGATTTAACGGAGTTACAGTTCATATAAGGATGTCAGTCAATTTAAATAAATAAATTAAGCCCTAATCTATGGATTTCACATGACTGGGAATTGGTGCTGCCATGGATGGGCCCTGGCGGGCATGCCCAGCCAACCAGGCTGAGATTTCACAAAAGTGCTTTATTACTGACAGAAATACTCCTCAGTTTCATCAGCTTGTCTCAGATGATCTCACAGGTGAAGAAGCCGGATGTGGAGATCCTGAGCTGGCATAGTTACACATGGTCTGCGGTTGTGAGGCCAGTTTTGATGTACTGCCAAATTCTCTAAAACTACAATGGAGGTGGCTTATGGTAGAGAAAATAACATTAAATTCTCTGGCAACAACTCTGGTGGACATTCCTCCAGTCAGCATGTTAATTGCACACTCCCTCAAAACTAGAGACATGTGTGCATGCTGTTTAATCAGCTTCTTGATATGCCACACCTGCCAGGTGGATGGATTACCTTGGTGAAGAAGAAATACTCAGTAACAGGGATGTAAACAAGTTTGTTCACAACATTTGAAAGAAACACGTTTATTTTTGTGCTTATGGAACACTTCTGAGATCTTCTATTTCCACTCATGATTCATGGCACCAACACTTTTCATGTTGTGTTTATATTTTTGTTCATGCTAAATAAAAATGTAAACAAAGAACACAGTATGTGTCGTCCTCAAGGGCCACAATAACCAGATACAACAGCATTACTTTTAAAGACACAGATTGTTTTTATACCATAAAGACTCAGGTCAGGAGACATTGAAGTGGCAAGACGAAAAAGGCTTTGGTCCAAAGTGAACCCCTTTATCATGGCCAATTCAAATGCCCAATACTTGTGTACTTTACTATAGTTGAGTATTCCCTTCTCCCTGTAGTGGTCACTCATTGCTTATACTCTGCACGTCATGTCATCCCTGGTACTTGGTCCAGATTTCTGATGCTTATGATCAAATCAGAGTGAATGCATGGGCACTGCCAGGGGACTCCAGTACAAAGGTTCAATGTTGAACTGAATGCTGATGTATTCTGGGACTTCACAGCACCTGCTGGGACCCAGATGTGATGTGGTTGGGTTTTACAGGGTGGCTTGTGGAGCAATACCTCAGGGGTTTCTTACCACAGCTGGGGAGAGTAGGGGCTTATGCCTGATCGGCACTACACATCTATCTAAGCTATTGCTCTCTGGTTTAGGCTACATATAATATTGGTGTACTGTAGTGTAACATCTATCTAAGCAATTCCTCTCTCGTTTAGCCTACATATAATTTTGTTATACTGTAGGTGTAGAAAATGTGTATCTTCATGAATGTGGGATTTGAATGTATCAGCATTACGGTGGAAATCACATCTACTGTACTCAGTAAATGGTTCCATTTAGCTGTTCTAGCAGCTCTCTTATGACAGCATGTTTTTTGTTTATTTTTTGTTCTAGGTAGTATCACCTTTCAAGGAAAGACCCAGATGCAGACAACGTCGAATTAACAACAGTTTATTAATCCAACAAGGGCAGGCAGGGGTCAATAGTCCAGGTAGGTGGGGCAAAGGTACAGGATGGCAGGCTCAGGGTAGGCAGAAAATGTAAAAACCGGGAAGACTAGAAAACAGGAACAATCGAGCGACAAGAACTGAGGGGAAACCACTGGTAGGTTTGACAAAACAAAACAAACTGGCAACAGACAAACAGAGAACACAGGTATAAATACACAGGGGATAATTGGGAAGATGGGCGACCCCTGGAGGGGGGTGGAGACGATCACAGAGACAGGTGAAGCAGATCAGGGTGTGACAGTCTCTGGGTTATATTTGTTAGAAAGAGATTGACATTTTAGATTTGATAATTTACTCGATGATGGGCTTGACTGGGATATGTTCAAAGCTTTGTTGGATAACCAGTAGAACTAGTCCTCAAGGAGGGATTATTCAGAGGGACATGGATTGCTGAACCCTTTGGAACACAAAGGCTCTGTTCCAAATCGAGAGCTCAGAATTATACGGTTCTATCTACAAAAAGATGATTCTGAGACTGGCATTAAAGCTCCGATATCTCATTGGTTTGAATGTTGTCAGAAATTATTTTATAGTATTCTTTTGAAGACAGGAAGGAAGGTATTTAGAATACTACATAAGTAGAGAACATTGAACCAGAACAAGGCCACGTCAATAACTCACAACAACAATGTAGATAGAACCTTATAGTCCAACGCTCTCAAAATGTCATCCTACTCACGTAGTGCACTTACATAATGCACTACCCCATAGGCCCTGGTCAATGGAATAGGGTGCCATTTGTGATGCATCCAACATTTAAGTCACACTGCCACATCTGATGGTTTCTGTGTTTCTCTATTTCATTTGAATGGGGCGGGACTTTCAACTCATTTTGATTGAGGTGTTGAGGTAAACCAGTTCCTTCTAGCATTTAATATCAGAGACCGGAGCAAAGATAGATCAATGCTCAAGGCGAAAAGGCAGAAAATAAAGCAGAAAGGGGCTACGATAATGATCAGGAGTTGTGACACTTTAGACAGCCCAGCCTAGCCTACTGCTTGTCTCTTGTAGGAGACATAGCGTACATAAACTGATATGAAGTGGCGAGTAGCCAGGCAGGAGGGTCTAAAAACTACAATGACCTGTCATTTACCGTGAATGTTGCCTGTAGCAACCTAGAGGCTTAGTTTGTGTAAAGAAGACATGTTGCCCGTAGCAACCTAGAGGCTCAGTTTGTGTAAAGAAGACATGTTGCCTGCAGCAACCTAGAGGCTCAGTTTGTGTAAAGAAGACATGTTGCCTGTAGCAACCTAGAGGCTCAGTTTGTGTAAAGAAGACATTTTACTGGAGGCTCAGTCTGTGTAAAGAAGACATTTTACTGGAGGCTCAGTCTGTGTAAAGAAGACATTTTACTGGAGGCTCAGTCTGTATAAAGTAGACATTTTATTGGAGGCTCAGTCTGTGTAAAGAAGACATTTTACTGGAGGCTCAGTCTGTGTAGAGTAGACATTTTACTGGAGGCTCAGTCTGTGTAAAGAAGACATTTTACTGGAGGCTCAGTCTGTGTAGAGTAGACATTTACTGGAGGCTCAGTCTGTGTAAAGAAGACATTTTACCAGAGGCTCAGTCTGTGTAAAGTAGATATTTTACTGGAGGCTCAGTCTGTGTAAAGAAGACATTTTACCGGAGGCTCAGTCTGTGTAAAGAAGACATTTGACTAGAGGTCATTTTCTTTTTTTCCTGATATCCCTCCCATTTTGTTTGTTTTTTAGTTTTATGAAAGTCTAATGCCACCAAATGCTCTACAAGTTTGCTGGATTCGTAAATTATCTTGTTCTATTGAAAATCTGGGCAAGAAGAGATATTCTGTAAGTACTGCGAAAAGATCTGTGAGCTCTTGGTGAGCTTTATAACACCTAATCCTGCCAATACCGTGCTGCAGTGCCAAGGTTTATTTTCTTGTACCTTGGTACACACTTTTAGGAACAGTTTGAATATGTTGTTTGTGTTTGGAATATATTGTTTATGGTTGAAATATGTTGTTTGTGTTTGGAATATATTGTTTATGGTTGAAATATGTTGTTTGTGTTTGGAATATATTGTTTATGGTTGAAATATGTTCTTTGTGATATTATGGATGTGGCAAGATCATCAGAATTTTGAGTGCCCATCTTTTCATTGTACAAGGGTTATTCTTGAATTGTGGTGGCATTTGTGTCCTTTGCCTTTGCAACCATGATAACACACTTTAAAATTACAAATGGTTTGTTAAGTCCCCTAGAGTCGATGCCTAATTAGCATAACAAAACATCCCCATAAAAATAGGCCAGTTTAAGCTACTGATATCAGTTTTTCTTTATTGGATGCAAGACTCATCTGAATGTCCCCCGGTACCAGTTGAAGAAAGTAAAGTTAGTAGATATGGAGACTTTAGTTAGAAAAAGAAGGTGCAGGAAAGACACTTCAGAACAATCTTCCTTTAAAAAATGTTTTGGGAGTCTATTTGTTGTTCAATGTAGTGAATCTGTTGTCCAAATTTTAATTAACCTGTTTTTGCTTTGTCCTAATGGGGAATTGTATGGAGATTGATGAGGAGAAAAACTTTGTAATCAATTTAACACCGTTCTCTCGAGAGGACTGAGAAGTTTGTAAAACACAGGAGGCTGCCGAGTGGAGGATGGCTTATCATTTTTTATTTACTCTTCATTTAACTAGGCAACTCAGTTAAGAACAAATTCTCATTTACAATGACGGTCTACCTCAGCCAAACCCAGATGACACTGGGCCAATTGTGCGCTGCCCTATGGGACTCCCAATCACAGCCAGATGTGATGCAGCCTGGATTCAAACCAGGTACAGCAGTGATGCCTCTTGCACTGAGATGCAGTGAGTTAGAACACTGCGCCACTCAGGAGCCCATAATAACATCTCGAACGGCGCACATGGAAACCATTTGTTTGATGTATTTGATACCATTCCACTCCAGCCATTCCCATAAGCCCATCCTCCCCAATTAAGGTGCCACCAACCTCATGTGATGTAGAAGACCAGCAAGCCTTTGTGAAATACCATCAGCCATCGGCATACAAGGAAGTCTCACAGCCAGGTTGAATGGCCTCCTCCAGTTGAACACTTCCAGTCACACAACCTCTCTCCCTACCCACAACAAGCTGGTCCACAGCTCACGACTACTACTACATCCTGTCTCCCCACCCACAACAAGCTGGTCCACAGCTCACGACTACTACTAGTACATCCTGTCTCCCTCCCACAACAAGCTGGTCCACAGCTCACGACTACTACTACATCCTGTCTCCCTACCCACAACAAGCTGGTCCACAGCTCACGACTACTACTAGTACATCCTGTCTCCCTCCCACAACAAGCTGGTCCACAGCTCACGACTACTACTAGTACATCCTGTCTCCCTCCAACAACAAGCTGGTCCACAGCTCACGACCACTACTACATCCTGTCTCCCTCCAACAACAAGCTGGTCCACAGCTCACGACCACTACTACATCCTGTCTCCCTCCAACAACAAGCTGGTCCACAGCTCACGACTACCACTACATCCTGTCTCCCTACCCAAAACAAGCTGGTCCATAGCTCACGACTACAACTAGTACATCCTGTCTCCCTCCCACAACAAGCTGGTCCATAGCTCACGACTACTACTACATCCTTTCTCCCTACCCACAACAAGCTGGTCCACAGCTCACGACTACTAGTACATCCTGTCTCCCTACCCACAACAAGCTGGTCCACAGCTCACGACTACTAGTACATCCTGTCTCCCTCCCACAACAAGCTGGTCCACAGCTCACAACTACTAGTACATCCTGTCTCCCTCCCACAACAAGCTGGTCCAGAGTTCACGACTACTACTAGTACATCCTGTCTCCCTCCAACAACAAGCTGGTCCAGAGTTCATGACTACTACTAGTAGATCCTGTCTCCCTCCAACAACAAGCTGGTCCAGAGTTCACGACTACTACTAGTACATCCTGTCTCCCTCCAACAACAAGCTAGTCCAGAGTTCACGACTACTAGTACATCCTGTCTCCCTACCCACAACAAGCTGGTCCACAGCTCACGACTACTACTACATCCTGTCTCCCTACCCACATCAAGCTGGTCCACAGCTCACGACTACTACTACATCCTGTCTCCCTACCCACAACAAGCTGGTCCACAGCTCATGACTACTAGTACATCCTGTCTCCCTACCAAAAACAAGCTGGTCCACAGCTCACGACTACTACTACATCCTGTCTCCCTATTGAAAACAAGCTGGTCCATAGCTCACGACTACAACTAGTACATCCTGTCTCCCTCCAACAACAAGCTGGTCCACAGCTCACGACTACAACTAGTACATCCTGTCTCCCTCCAACAACAAGCTGGTCCACAGCTCACGACCACTACTACATCCTGTCTCCCTCCAACAACAAGCTGGTCCACAGCTCACGACCACTACTACATCCTGTCTCCCTCCAACAACAAGCTGGTCCACAGCTCACGACTACAACTAATACATCCTGTCTCCCCCAACAACAAGCTGGACCACAGCTCACGACTACAACTAGTACATCCTGTCTCCCTACCCACAACAAGCTGGTCCACAGCTCACGACTACTACTACATCCTGTCTCCCTACCCACAACAAGCTGGTCCACAGCTCACGACTACTACTACATCCTGTCTCCCTACCCACAACAAGCTGGTCCAAAGCTCACGACTACAACTAGTACATCCTGTCTCCCTCCCACAACAAGCTGGTCCACAGCTCACGACCACTACTACATCCTGTCTCCCTACCCACAACAAGCTGGTCCACAGCTCACGACTACTAGTACATCCTGTCTCCCTCCCACAACAAGCTGGTCCACAGCTCACAACTACTACCTCATCCTGTCTCCCTACCCAAAACAAGCTGGTCCATAGCTCACAACTACTACCTCATCCTGTCTCCCTACCCAAAACAAGCTGGTCCATAGCTCAGGACTTCAAACTACATCCTGTCTCCCTACCCAAAACAAGCTGGTCCATAGCTCACGACTACTACTAGTACATCCTGTCTCCCTCCCACAACAAGCTGGTCCATAGCTCACGACTACTACTACATCCTGTCTCCCTACCCACAACAAGCTGGTCCACAGCTCACGACTACTAGCATCCTGTCTCCCTACCCACAACAAGCTGGTCCATAGCTCACGACAATACTACATCCTGTCTCCCTCCCACAACAAGCTGGTCCATAGCTCACGACTACTACTACATCCTGTCTCCCTACCCACAACAAGCTGGTCCACAGCTCACGACTACTAGTACATCCTGTCTCCCTACCCACAACAAGCTGGTCCACAGCTCACGACTACTAGTACATCCTGTCTCCCTCCCACAACAAGCTGGTCTAGAGTTCACGACTACTACTAGTACATCCTGTCTCCCTCCAACAACAAGCTGATCCAGAGTTCACGACTACTACTAGTACATCCTGTCTCCCTCCAACAACAAGCTGGTCCAGAGTTCATGACTACTACTAGTAGATCCTGTCTCCCTCCAACAACAAGCTGGTCCAGAGTTCACGACTATTACTAGTACATCCTGTCTCCCTCCAACAACAAGCTAGTCCAGAGTTCACGACTACTAGTACATCCTGTCTCCCTACCCACAACAAGCTGGTCCACAGCTCACGACTACTACTACATCCTGTCTCCCTACCCACAACAAGCTGGTCCACAGATCACGACTACTAGTACATCCTGTCTCCCTACCAAAAACAAGCTGGTCCACAGCTCACGACTACAACTAGTACATCCTGTCTCCCTCCAACAACAAGCTGGTCCACAGCTCACGACCACTACTACATCCTGTCTCCCTCCAACAACAAGCTGGTCCACAGCTCACGACTACAACTAATACATCCTGTCTCTCCCCAACAACAAGCTGGTCCACAGCTCACGACTACAACTAGTACATCCTGTCTCCCTACCCACAACAAGCTGGTCCACAGCTCACGACTACTACTACATCCTGTCTCCCTACCCACAACAAGCTGGTCCACAGCTCACGACTACAACTAGTACATCCTGTCTCCCTACCCACAACAAGCTGGTCCACAGCTCACGACTACTACTACATCCTGTCTCCCTACCCACAACAAGCTGGTCCACAGCTCACATCAACTAGTACATCCTGTCTCCCTACCCACAACAAGCTGGTCCACAGCTAACGACTACTACTACATCCTGTCTCCCTACCCACAAATAGCTGGTCCACAGCTCACGACTACTACTACATCCTGTCTCCCTCCCACAACAAGCTGGTCCATAGCTCACGACTACTACCTCTTCCTGTCTCCCTACCCAAAACAAGCTGGTCCATAGCTCACGACTACTACTACATCCTGTCTCCCTACCCAAAACAAGCTGGTCCATAGCTCACGACTACAACTAGTACATCCTGTCTCCCTCCCACAACAAGCTGGTCCATAGCTCACGACTAATACTATATCCTGTCTCCTCCCACAACAAGCTGGTCCATAGCTCACGACTACTACTACATCCTTTCTCCCTACCCACAACAAGCTGGTCCACAGCTCACGACTACTAGTACATCCGGTCTTCCTACCCACAACAAGCTGGTCCACAGCTCACGACTACTAGTACATCCTGTCTCCCTCCCACAACAAGCTGGTCCACAGCTCACGTCTAGTACATCCTGTCTCCTCCCACAACAAGCTGGTCCAGAGTTCATGACTACTACTAGTAGATCCTGTCTCCCTCCAACAACAAGCTGGTCCAGAGTTCACGACTACTACTAGTATATCCTGTCTCCCTCCATCAACAAGCTGGTCCAGAGTTCACGACTACTACTAGTACATCCTGTCTCCCTACCCACAACAAGCTGGTCCACAGCTCACGACTACTACTACATCATGTCTCCCTACCCACAACAAGCTGGTCCACAGCTCACGACTACTAGTACATCCTGTCTCCCTACCCAAAACAAGCTGGTCCACAGCTCACGACTACTACTACATCCTGTCTCCCTACTCAAAACAAGCTGGTCCATAGCTCACAACTACAACTAGTACATCCTGTCTCCCTCCATCCACAGCTCTCCTAGTACATCCTGTCTCCCTCACCACAACAAGCTAGTCCACAGCTCACGACGACTACTACATCCTGTCTCCCTCCCAAAACAAGCTGGTCCACAGCTCACGACTACTATTACATCCTGTCTCCCTCCCAAAACAAGCTGGTCCACAGCTCACGACCACTACTACATCCTGTCTCCCTACCCACAACAAGCTGGTCCACAGGTCACGACTACTAGTACATCCTGTCTCCCTCCCACAACAAGCTGGTCCACAGCTCACGACTACAACTAGTACATCCTGTCTCCCTACCCAAAACAAGCTGGTCCACAGCTCACGACTACTACTACATCCTGTCTCCCTACTCAAAACAAGCTGGTCCATAGCTCACGACTACAACTAGTACATCCTGTCTCCCTCCAACAACAAGCTGGTCCACAGCTCACGACTACAACTAGTACATCCTGTCTCCCTCCCACAACAAGCTAGTCCACAGCTCACGACGACTACTACATCCTGTCTCCCTCCCACAACAAGCTGGTCCACAGCTCACGACTACTACTAGTACATCCTGTCTCCCTCCAACAACAAGCTGGTCCACAGCTCACGACCAATACTACATCCTGTCTCCCTACAACAACAAGCTGGTCCACAGCTCACGACCACTACTACATCCTGTCTCCCTCCAACAACAAGCTGGTCCACAGCTCACGACTACTAGTACATCCTGTTTCCCTCCAACAACAAGCTGGTCCACAGCTCACGACTACAACTAGTACATCCTGTCTCCCTACCCACAACAAACTGGTCCACAGCTCACGACTACTACTACATCCTGTCTCCCTACCCACAACAACCTGGTCCACAGCTCACGACTACTACTATATCCTGTCTCCCTCCCACAACAAGCTGGTCCATAGCTCACAACTACTACCTCATCCTGTCTCCCTACCCAAAACAAGCTGGTCCATAGCTCAGGACTTCAAACTACATCCTGTCTCCCTACCCAAAACAAGCTGGTCCATAGCTCACGACTACAACTAGTACATCCTGTCTCCCTCCCACAACAAGCTGGTCCATAGCTCACGACTACTACTACATCCTGTCTCCCTCCCACAACAAGCTGGTCCATAGCTCACGACTACAACTACATCCTGTCTCCCTACCCACAACAAGCTGGTCCACAGCTCACGACTACTAGTACATCCTGTCTCCCTACCCACAACAAGCTGGTCCACAGCTCACGAATACAACTAGTACATCCTGTCCCGCTACCCAAAACAAGCTGGTCCACAGCTCACGACCACTACTACATCCTGTCTCCCTACCCAAAACAAGCTGGTCCATAGCTCACGACTACAACTAGTACATCCTGTCTCCCTCCCACAACAAGCTGGTCCACAGCTCACGACGAATACTACATCCTGTCTCCCTCCCACAACAAGCTGGTCCACAGCTCACGACCACTACTACATCCTGTCTCCCTACCCACAACAAGCTGGTCCACAGCTCACGACTACTAGTACATCCTGTCTCCCTCCCACAACAAGCTGGTCCACAGCTCACGACTACTACTATATCCTGTCTCCCGCCCAAAACAAGCTGCTCCACAGCTCACGAATACAACTAGTACATCCTGTCTCCCTACCCAAAACAAGCTGGTCCACAGCTCACGACTACTACATCCTGTCTCCCTCCCACAACAAGCTGGTCCACAGCTCACTACTACTAGTACATCCTGTCTCCCTCCAACAACACGCTGGTCCACAGCTCACTACTACTAGTACATCCTGTCTCCTGCGCTCCCACTCGTACTGATGGCCAGTCACCTAGCGTAGAATGTCATTAATCCAATGTGACCCATTTTGATTTGTTCCAGTGTTGCAGAGCTGGTGAAGTTCCTAGCACACCGCAACCTCCTCACAACTGGAATCACCAAGTTCAACGACAAGCCAGAGAACTACTGGGCTTAGAAGTAAGAACTCTCTACTGCCGTTGAAGGGCCAGAATCCACTGAGCATGTGAGAAGTGTAAACTTTACAAACAAATGTACAATGTTCAATCACCCTATTACGGGCAAGGCCATTAAGATTAAGTGCATCATTAAATGTTCCACAAAAACATGTTTTTACCTGATCAAGTCTATTTGTGGTCTACGATATGTAGGAAAAACAAAACGAGCTCTGAAAACAAGGATAGCAGAACACAGGAGTCATATCAAGACCCTTGACCAGAGAAAGCTGTGGCTCTGCATTTCATGGAGGCTCTTCACAGCATTAGCTCTTTGAGATACAGTGGCTTGCTAAAGTATTCACCCCCCTTGGCATTTTTCCTATTTTGCTGCCTTACAACCTAGACTTACAATTTATTTTTTTGGGGGGGTAGTATCATTTGATTTACATAACATGCCAACCACTTTGAAGATGCAAAATATTTGATATTGTGAAACAAGAAAAAAATAAGAAAAAAAGTGAGCATAACTATTCACCCCCCCAAAGTCAATACTTTGTAGAGCCACCTTTTTCAGCAATTACAGCTGCAAGTCTCTTGGGGTATGTCTCTATAAGCTTGGCACATCTAGCCACTGGGATTGTTGCCCATTCTTCAAGGCAAAACTGCTCCAGCTCCTGGATGGGTTCTGCTGGTGTACAGCAATCTTTAAGTCATACCACAGATTCTCAATTGGATTGAGGTCTGAGGCCATTCCAAGATATTTAAATATTTCCCCATAAACATATTGAGTGTTTCTTTAGCATTATGCTTAGGATCATTGTCCTGCTGGAAGGTGAACCTCCGTCCCGGTCTAATCTCTGGAAGCCTGAAACAGGTTTCCCTCAATTTTCCTTTCTTTAGCTCCATCCATCTGTCCTTGAATTCTGACCAGTTTCCCAGTCCCTGCCGATGGAAAACATCCCCACAGCATGATGCTGCCACCACCATTTTTTGCTGTGGGGATGGTGTTCTCGGGTTGAAGATGGGTGCTGGGTTTTGCTCCAGACATAGTGTTTATCTTGATGGCCAAAAAGCTACATTTTTGTCTCATCTGACCAGAGTACCTTCTTCCATATGTTTGGGGAGTCTCCCATATGCCTTTTGGTAAACAGTTTAAGCAATGGCTTTTTATATGGTCACTCTTTTGTAAAGCCCAGCTCTGTGGAGTGTATGGCTTAAAGTGATCCTATGGACAGCTCCTCCAATCTCCGCTGTGGAGCTTTGCAGCTCCTTCAGGGTTATCTTTGGTCTCTTTGTTGCCTCGCTGATTAATGCCTTCCTTGCCTAGTCTGTGAGGTTTGGTGGGTGGCCCTCTCTTGGCAAGTTTGTTGTGATGTCATATTATTTCCAATTTTTTATAATGGATTTAATGGTGCTCCGTGGGATGTTCAAAGTTTCTGAGGTTTTCATATAACCCAACCCTGATCTGTACTTCTCCACAACTTTGCCCATGATCTGTTTGGAGAGCTCCTCGGTCTTCATGGTGCCACTTGCTTGGTGGTGCCCCTTGCTTAGTGGTGTTGCAGACTCTGGGGCCTTTCAGAACAGGTGTATATAAACACTGAGATCATGTGACAGATCATGTGACACTTAGATTGCACACAGGTGGACTTTATTAACTAATTATGTGACTTCTGAAGGTAATTGGTTGCACCAGATCTTATTTAGGGGCTTCATAGCAAAGGGCGTGAATACATGAATACATGAATGCACACACCACTTTTCCGTTTCTTTTATTTTTAAAATTTTTTGAAACAAGTAATTTTTTTCAGTTCACTTCACCAATTTGGACTATTTTGTGTATGTCCATGTACATGAAATCAGAATAAAAATCCATTTAAATTACAGGTTGTAATGAAACAAAGTAGGGAAAAAGCCAAGGGGGATGAATACTTTTGCAAGGCACTGTACATTTGCATTGAATATGTTAAGACTCCTAGGAGGGGTGGATATACTGATAGTCTATTATTGAGAAGAGAGTTGTATTGAATTCACTGTTTTGTGTACCATGTCTCCTAGAGGTCTGAACCATGATTATGTTATTTGTTTATGTTGCCTTCCAGGTCTCCTACTTAGTCAGTTTGTAAATGTATATACTTTTTTGGTACTACTACATGTGCCCATCTCATTGATATCACATTTTTAGAGGTACACAAATAGTTTTTGCACCCAGCATTCGTCATGTCCGCAATGGTGAAATGTGTATATTTTGTCATTAAAGAGGTGAAATGGGAGCTTTAACGGTGTGAGGCCCTTGTCCTTAACTAGTCTTCAACAGAGAAACACCAGACTTGGAGTCTTGTCGACGATCAACAGCCTGTTCGACCCGCTGGATGATTGCAGCACGTAGCACCAGGGGTGGACTAGCAAGCAGTAACCGTTGGGCTGTGCTGTTAACCTTGTATGAGGCCATCCACATTGAGTCAATGCTTCATGAATTCTTCATAAATGCTCTGCGGCGGTTCTTTTCTATCAGAGGACCAGCCAAACAAATCAAGTCTGACTGTGGCACAAACTTCATCAGAGCTTGCAGAGAGTTGAAGATGGAGGCCATTCAGAGAGAGAAGAAGGTCAAAAAGTAAAGGGTGTACTTGGGTCTTCAACCCACCACACTGGTCTCATATACAGTGGGGAGAACAAGTATTTGATAGACTGCCGATTTTGCAGGTTTTCCTACTTACAAAGCATGTAGAGGTCTGTAATGTTTATCATAGGTACACTTCAACTGTGAGAGACAGAATCTAAAACAAAAAATCCAGAAAATCACATTGTATGATTTTTAAGTCATTAATTTGCATTTTAATGCATGACATAAGTATTTGATCACCTACCAACCAGTAAGAATTCCGTCTCTCACAGACCTGTTAGTTTTTCTTTAAGAAGCCCTCCTGTTCTCCACTCATTACCTGTATTAACTGCGCCTGTTTGAATTTGTTACCTGTATAAAAGACACCTGTCCACACACTCAATCAAACAGACTCCAACCTCTCCACAATGGCCAAGACCAGAGAGCTGTGTAAGGACATCAGGGATAAAATTGTAGACCTGGACAATAGGCAAGCAGCTTGGTGAGAAGGAAACAACTGTTGGCACAATTATTATAAAATGGAAGAAGTTCAAGATGACGGTCAATCACCCTCGATCTGGGGCTCCATGCAAGATCTCACCTCGTGGGGCATCAATGATCATGAGGAAGGTGAGGGATCAGCCCAGAACTACACGGCAGGACCTGGTTAATGACCTGAAGAGAGCTGGGACCACAGTCTCTAAGAAAACAATTGGTAAGACACTACGCCGTCATGGATTAAAATCCTGCAGCGCACGCAAGGTCCCCTGCTCAAGCCAGCGCATGTCTGAAGTTTGCCAATGACCATCTGGATGATCCAGAGGAGGAATGAGAGAAGGTCATGTGCTCTGATGAGACAAAAATAAAGATTTTTGGTCTAAACTCCACTCGCCATGTTTGGAGGAAGAAGAAGGATGAGTACAACCCCAAGAACACCATCCCAACCGTGAAGCATGAGGTGGAAACATGAGGTGGAAACATCATTCTTTGGGGATGCTTTTCTGCAAAGGGGACAGGATGACTGCACCATATTGAGGGGGGGGGGGGCATGTATCGTGAGATCTTGGCCAACAACCTCCTTCCCTCAGTAAGAGCATTGAAGATGGGTCGTGGCTGGGTCTTCCAGCATGACAACGACCCGAAACACACAGCCAGGGCAACTAAGGAGTGGCTCTGTAAGAAGCATCTCAAGGTCCTGGGGTGGCCTAGCCAGTCTCCACACCTGAACCCAATAGAAAATCTTTGGAGGGAGCTGAAAGTCCGTATTGCCCAGCAACAGCCCCAAAACCTGAAGGATCTGGAGAAGGTCTGTATGGAGAAGTGGGCCAAAATCCCTGCTGCAGTGTGTGCAAACGTGGTCAAGAACGACAGGAAAAGTATGATCTCTGTAATTGTAATTTCTGTAAACAAATATTAAGTTCTGATTTTCTGATGTATCAAATACTTATGTCACGCAATGAAATGCAAATGAATGAATGAATTACTTAAAAATCATACAATATGATTTTCTGGATTTTTGTTTTAGATTCCTTCTCTCACCGTTGAAGTGTACCTATGATAAAAATTACAGACCTCTACATGCTTTGTAAGTAGGAAAATCTGAAAAATCGGCCGTGTATCAAATACTTGTTCTCCCCACTGTAGGAGGCAGCTGCAACAGAATGATCTGTCATCACGAGGCGCATCATGGATTCCATGCTGCTGATGGTGAGTCCATCCAAACTTACGGAGTCCTGACTACATTCATGGTAGAAGTCACAGCCATTGCGAATGCTTATCCAGAGGTTCCTATTTCCACAGATCCACAGATGTCCCCCTCATCTCGACACTAGCAACACTCCTCTCCCAAAAGGTTGCTGCAGGTGAATACAATGAAAGATCTCTTCAGCCGGCATTGGAGGTAAGTTCAAAGCCTTGTCAACACCATCCGGCACCGCTGGAAGAAAGAGCCTCTTCCTACCCTGCAGAGCCGTAGGAAGTGGAAGAAAGAGCCTCTTCCTACCCTACAGAGCCGTAGGAAGTGGAAGTAAGAGCCTCTTCCTACCCTGCAGAGCCGTAGGAAGTGGAAGACTGAGCACCTTCCTACCCTGCAGAGCCGTAGGAAGTGGAAGAAGAGAGCCTCTTCCTACCCTGCAGAGCCGTAGGAAGTGGAAGAAAGAGCCTCTTCCTACCCTGCAGAGCCGTAGGAAGTGGAAGAAAGAGCCTCTTCCTACCCTGCAGAGCCGTAGGAAGTGGAAGAAAGAGCCTCTTCCTACCCTGCAGAGCCGTAGGAAGTGGAAGAAAGAGTAGCCCAAGCTTCAGGAGGGAGACATTGTGACGCTGTGAGACAGTCAAGTGAAAAGAAAGGACCAGCCCATGGGGCATCATCGTGAAGACATTTCCTGGAAGAGATGGGAAAGTAAGAACGGTTGAAGTCAAGACAGCAAGACCTTTCTGTACCCAGTTTCAGAGATTGTACTACTCCTCTCTCCAAAGACGGATAAGTAACTTTAAGTTCTAGTGTCAATGTTGGCGTCCTTACAGATACTAGTCTGGGAGTGTTCTGGCCCCTGTAGTTAGTTTTTGAATTCATTTTAAGGTAAATTCCATGTTTGGTCACTAGATTCACTGATAATGTCTGTTTGCTTATGTTTCAAATGTTGAAAGTCACAAATGGTGAAAGTCACTGTGGAGCTGCATATATTATGATACTCCACCATTCTTGTAATGAATTTGGAGAAGAATTGTCTGTTGGTAAAAACAATAATAACATAATTACCAATACAATTCTTGATGATATTTTGTACGGATGATTGTGTAAGTGATATATTTATTTATTGTCATAGCTGGTTAGAGATATCTGCTCTATGTAATTTATAATATATATTTTTTGCATATGGCAGTATATCTCATGATGATATTATAACATAGGTAAAAAAATTCACGCTGTGCTGTTAGTGAGAATTAAGCTTCGTATTCAGCATACTTTTACTTCTGGTTGTTTATCTTACTTCTATGTCAGTTTTACTCCGTTTCTAATACCGTACCTGTGAACTGGTGGTGATAAATCATTTTTCAGTAATAAGAGTTTATCTGCCAGCTAATGCTTAAGGAAGGGGACTCTTTTTGCAAGTTCAATGCTCCCTTTGTGTTTTTTACAAAGCTCTACTACTAAACAAGCTTCTGATTTCCATAACTTCGCTGTTAAAATACAAAAAAATATGAGATATCAAACCCGTTCACAAGGTTGTGTGACTCTTGATGTTCTTCGGGTCTCCACCCGAACCAGAGACATCTCATTGCTGGAACCAACTACACAGTACATTACAATAGGATGTTCTGGTGTCGATCTGGCAATTTAATATATTGATATTTGTTTATGTTGTCTTATGAAATGGTATACACAGCGCTCCCTTGTGAACGAGACCCTGGTCTCAGTGGTGACTCCCTGCTTAAATAAGGTACAATAAACATAAATACATTTATGCATTGATTAAAGTATTTATGGTAGGCAAATTGGCTGCTTGTCCCAGTGGTGATGCGTAGAGTTGTAGTTACATGTTGAGAGAGATCTATCCATTATTTTGAATGCTATAAAGTCAATAACAATATGTAATTGATTGTACAGATCAATAAAAAAAAAGAAGTCTGTAAATGTTTCTACTTTACTGCATGTCCCTCAGTGTTATATAATTGGTGTTAGAAAATCACTCATTACAACGATATACAAGGACCTCGACCTCCTTTCAGTAGCAAACTGTTATCAGAGGAGGGATCTACAGTATATTCAATTATCAACTAATTACACCCTTTTATTATGTCATACATTTGAGGATTTCATTAATAATTTGGTTTGTCTAAATCCAAAGTGTCCCTTTGTGTTACTCAATTTAAATCAGGGGAAATAATATTGTGAGCAAAAGTATTATTCATATCACTTCCATAAAATATTTTTGAGGGGTCAATGACCTTGGATTTGAGCATGTGTGAGATCTATTCCAGAAAATCCTCAATGACCTACAATGATTCCATATTCACGTTAGCATCATTGATGTTACTACTCCTACTTGTGAGAATGTTATACCAAAGGTAAAATGTATTTAAAGTCATTATGCTGCCATATTAGTTTGGAAGGGGAAGATGTAGCCAAATACATTTGAAATACAACGTCCCCCCTCCCAGAAGGGTTAGATCAGTCAGTGTAAGTAAAAGTGACACTTTAAAGTTACACATCAGTCAATGTTCGAAAAAAAACTGTCAAAGCTTTGAGTTGTGATCCTGGCAGGGGACCGACAAAGATCAAGAGGCAGGCCTGTGTTACTGGGTTGCTCAAGGGGGCGGGCACGGTTGCTCAAGGGGGTCGGGCTGGGTTGCTCAAGGGGGCGGGCTGGGTTGCTCAAGGGGGGCGGGCTGGGTTGTTCAACAGGGGTGGGCTGGGGGTACATTTCTCCCGGGTAATGCGGATGATTGTTCAATCCCGGCACACATTCCACTTAGGGATGCAGCAGGCAGGGAGCAGGCAGGCAGGTAATCGTGTGCATGTGGAGGCAGAGAGGTACAGAGATTGATGGCTCAGCTTTGCACTTTCCCTGGGCTGGCTGAGGCCCTCTCTATCCACCTAACAGAGAGGAGGCTGAAGCTGACCTCTCTGGACCATATCCACGTGAAAGAGGGGAGGCTGAAGCTGAGGACCTCTCTGGACCATATCCACTTGACAGAGAGGAAGCTGAAGCTGAGGACCTCTCTGGGCCGTACCAAATTGTATTTGTCACTCGCTTCGTAAACAGCAGGTGTAGCCTAACAGTGACATTCTCAGCCAGGCCACCTCCTTCCTCCTTAATCCTTCCGGCCCTCTCTTCTCCCTCTCTGCGGACGATGTTGTCAACCACTTTGAAAAGAAGGTTGAGGACATCCGCTCCTCAATCACTCAGACTATTGAGTCTACTGGTCTCACTCACGCAAACACTACCCTACGCCTTGACCTCTTTTTCCCCTCTCTTTCCAGATGAAATCCTGCGACTAGTGAGGTCTGGCCGCCTGACAACTTGCCCGCTCGACCCCAACCCCTTCTCCAGTCCATCTCTGGAACGTTCTCCCATTCCTCATCAACTCATCTCAGACTTCAAAATGGCCTGAGTTGCTCCCCTCCTCAGGAAACCAGGAAACCAGGATACCAACACTCGACTCATTTGACATCAAGAACTACAGACCTACGTCTCGTCTTTCGTTTCCTTCCATACCGCTTTGGAAAATGTGACCTGTATATACAACATAAATATACCCATTTTACCCAAACAGATACATATTAAAATATAAAAATACAGTCATGGGAATAAAACATTGTAAATCACCCAGATTTACATTCGTCCACAAATAACTCCCCAATCAATACATCAAGATTAAATGTATTTTGAATTTTGTTCCAGTAATACATTGCATTAAAACTAAAAACAGATTTATCTAGCTCTGTGGAGACTCTAGGAACCTCAAGAGTTAATAACTTCTTATGGCTGGGTGGCAGTATTGAGTAGCTTGGATGAATAAGGTGCCCAGAGGTGCCCAGAGTAAACTGCCTACTCAGTCCCAGATGCATATTATTATTAGCATTGGATAGACAACACTCTTAAGTTTCTAAAACTGTTTGAATGATGTCTGTGAGTATAACAGAACTCATATGGCAGGCAAAAACCTGAGAAGAAATCCAAACAGGAAGAGGGAAATCTGAGGTTGGTCGATTTTCAACTCAGCCCCCATTGAATACACTGTGGGATATTGGTTATGTTGCACTTCCTAAGGCTTCCACTAGATGTCAACCGTCTTTAGAAACTTGTTTGAGGATTCTACTATGAAGGGGGACTGAATGAGAGAAGATTGAGTCAGTGGTCTGCCAGCAGTCATGCGCTGGACATGCGCATTTCACATGAGAGGTAGCTCATGCTTCTTTGCTTTTCTGAACACAAAGGAATTCTCTGGTTGGAATATTATTGAAGTTTTATGTTAAAAACATCCTAAAGATTGATTCCATACATCGTTTGACATGTTTCTATGGACAGTAACGGAACTTTTTGACATTTTGTCTGCTCCTAGTGAACGCGCTTCGTGACTTTGGATATGTTTACTAAACGCGCAAACAAAAGTAGCTATTTGGACATACATTATGGACATTATCGAACAAATCAAACATTTATGGTGGAACTGGGATTCCTAGAAGGGCATTCTGATGAAGATCATCAAAGGTAATTGAATATTGAAATGTTATTTCTGATTTCTGTTGACTCCAACATGGCGGATATATCTATTTGTTTTCTGAGCACCATTCTCAGATTATTGCATGGTTTGATTTTCCGTAAAGCTTTTTTGAAATCTGACACATTGCATTAAGGAGAAGTTGATCTATATTTCCATGTCTAACACTTGTATTAATCAACATGTATAATGAGTATTTCTGTAAATATATGTGGCTCTGCAATATCACTGGATGTTTTTGGAAGTAGTGAACATAACGCGCCAATGTATACTGAGATTTTTGAATGTAAATATGCACTTAATCGAACAAAACATACATGTATTGTGTAACATGCAGTCCTATGAGTGTCAGCTGATGAAAATCATCAAAGGTTAGTGATTAATTGTATCTCTATTTGTGCTTTTTGTGACTCCTCTCTTTGGCTGGAAAAAGGTCTGTGACTTGGCGGTGACCTAACATAATTGTTTGTGGTGCTTTCGCTGTAAAGCCTATTTGAAATTGGACACTTTGGTGGGACTAACAACAAGATTACCTTTAAAATGGTATAAGATACATGTATGTTTGAGGAATTTTAATAATGAGATTTCTGCTGTTTGAATTTGGCACTCTGCACTTTCACTGGCTGTTGTCATATCAATCCCGTTAATGGGATTTCAGCCCTAAGAAGTTTTTAACCAATCCTGTGAACAGGTCAGACAACTCAGGTGTCTATACTTCAGCAGCAAAGTTATATAAGATGCAAGCTTAGGAAGTAGGGCCTTGTAAACAAAAAGGGAGTAATGTAGAGATCTACAGGTCTTTAGCGAAGTCCAGCCAACCTTTTGATACAGCATGCAGTGATGAGTATCAAAACTATCACCAGTAACAAAACAAAGGGCGCTATGGTAGATGGCATCCAAAGGTTCAAGAGTAGTTTCAGCTGCACTTTGATAAATAATATCACCATAATCAACAACAGATAAAAAGGTTGACTGAATAATCTGCTTTTTACTGCTTAGAGAAAGGCATGATCTGTTTCTGTAGAAAAAGCTAACTTCAAATCTTTTTAAACGTCAAATCCATATCAATCCAAATGCCTAAATATTTATTTTATTTTATTTTATTTCACCTTTATTTAACCAGGTAGGCTAGTTGAGAACAAGTTCTCATTTGCAACTGTGACCTGGCCAAGATAAAGGAAAGCAGTGTGACACAGACAACAACACAGAGTTACACATGGAGTAAACAATAAACAAGCCAATAACACAAACAAGTCAATGACACAGTAGAGAAAAGAAAGTCTATATACAGTGTGTGCAAAAGGCATGAGGAGGTAGGCAATAAATAGGCCATAGGAGCGAATAATTACAATTTGGCAGATTAACACTGGGGTGATACATGAGCAGATGATGATGTGCAAGTAGAGATACTGGTGTGCAAAAGAGCAGAAAAGTAAATAAAATGAAAACAGTATGGGGATGAGGTAGGTAGATTGTGTGGGCTATTTACAGATGGACTATGTACAGCTGCAGTTGTCGGTTAGCTGCTCAGATAGTTGATGTTTAAAGTTGGTGAGGGAAATAAAAGTCTCCAACTTCAGCGATTTTTGCAATTTGTTCCAGTCACTGGCAGCAGAGAACTGGAAGGGAAAGGCGGCAAATGAGGTGTTGGCTTTAGGGATGAACAGTGAGATATACCTGCTGGAATGTGTTCTACGGGTGGGTGTTGTTATCGTGACCAGTGAACTGAGAAAAGGCGTAACTTTACCTAGCATAGACTTATAGATGACCTGGAGCCAGTGGGTCTGGCGACAAATATGTAGCCAGCCGACTAGAGCATACAGTGGGTGGTATAAGGTGATTTGGTGACAAAACAGATGGCACTGTGACAGACTGCATCCAGTTTGCTGAGTAGAGTGTGGGAAGCTATTTTGTAGATGACATCGCCGAAGACGAGGATCGGTAGGATAGTCAGTTTTACGAGTGTACGTTTGGCAGCGTGAGTGAAGGAGGCTTTGCTGCGAAATAGAAAGCCGATTCTAGATATGATTTTGGATTGAAGATGTTTAATATGAGTCTGGAAGGAGCGTTTACAGTGTAGCCAGACACCTAGGTATTTGTAGTTGTCCACAAATTCTAAGTCAGAACTGTCCAGGGTGGTGATGCTAGTCGGGCGGGCGGGTGCGGGCAGTGAACGGTTGAAAAGCATGCATTTGGTTTTACTAGCGTTTAAGAGCAGTTGGAGGCCACGGAAGGAGTGTTGTATGGTATTGAAGCTCGTTTGGAGGTTAGTTAGCACAGTGTCCAAGGAAGGGCGAGAAGTATACAGAATGGTGTCGTCTGCGTAGAGGTGGATCAGGGAATCGTCCGCAGCAAGAGCGACATCATTGATATATACAGAGAAAAGAGTCGGCCTGAGAATTGAACCCTGTGGTACCCCCATAGAGACTGCCAGAGGTCCGGATAACAGGCCCTCCGATTTGACACACTGAACTCTGTCTGCAAAGTAGGCGGTAACACGTTCGATTGGAGAACCATTTAATGAGTGAACATGTAGTTCATCTGAAACATTCTTTCGAGAGTTTGAAAACAACATGTATTTAGTTTTCCCCGTATTAAGCACACGTTTTCAAATCAGAAAAAGGATTCCTGCATAGCTATAAAATCTGACAGTAGTTTTGACACAGCCAGATCAACAGTCTGGGCAATAGCATACATAATATTACAATCTGCATCTACAGTTGAAGTTGGAAGTTTATATACACCTTAGCCTTGGCCAAATACATTTAAACTCAGTTTAGTTTAAACTCACAACTCCTGACATTTAATCCTAGTAAAAATTCCCTGTATTAGGTCAGTTAGGATCACCACTTTTATTTTAATTATGTGAAATATCGGAATAATAGGAGAGAGAATTACTTCTTTCAGCTGTTATTTCTTTCATCACATTCCCAGGCGGTCAGAAGTTTACATACACTCAATTAGTATTTGGTAGCATTGCCTTTAAATTGTTTAACTTGGGTCAAACATGTCGGGTAGCCTTCCACAAGCTTCCTACAATAAGTTGGGTGAATTTTGGCCCATTCCTCCTGACAGAGCTGGTGTAACTGAGTCAGGTTTGTAGGCCTCCTTGCTCGCACACGCCTTTTCAGTTCTGCCCACATATTTTCTATAGGATTGAGGTCAGGGCTTTTTGATGGCCACTCCAATACCTTGACTTTGTTGTCCTTAATTAAGCCATTTTGCCACAACTTTGGAAGTATGCTTGTGGTCATTGTCCATTTGGAAGACCCATTTGTGAACTAGCTTTAACTTCCTGACTGATGTCTTGAGATGTTTCTTCAATATATCCACATAATTTTCCTTCCTTCCTCATTTTCCTTTCTGCGTGGTCCAATGGTGTTTGTACTTGCGTACTATTGTTTGTACAGATGAACGTGGTACATTCAGGGATTTAGAAATTGCTCCCATGGATGAACCAGACTTGTGGAGGTCTACAATTCTTTTTCCTGAGGTCTTGGCTGATTTATTTTGATATTCCCATGATGTTAATCAAAGAGGCACTGAGTTTGAAGGTAGGCCTTGAAATACATCCACAGGTACACCACTAATTGACTCCAATGATGTCAAATGATGTCAATTAGACTTTTCCAAGCTGTTTAAAGGCACAGTCAACTTCTGATCCACTGGAATTGTGGATTGAATTGATACATAGAATTATACGTGAAATTATACGTAAAAAAATGGTGGAAAAATGACTTGTGTCATGCACAAAGTAGATGTCCTAACCGACTTGCCAAACTATAGTTTGTTCACAAGAAATTTGTGGAGAGGTTGAAAAACAAGTTTTAATGACTCCAACCTAAGTGAATGTAAACTTCTCACTTCAACTGTATGTCAAGGCCTAAACCCTGAATGGTTTACATTCAAAATAGTGAAGTTGTACATTTCTCAGGGATTCAATAATCTTAGGAAGCCTTGAAAAAGGTGGCTGTAACGATTAAGATCCCTCTATCCCCGTCCTTATAGAGAGGCAGCATGAGAGCTGATTTAAATACTTTTCGGAACATTTCCTGATAACAATGTTTATTTTAAAAATGCGGGTTATTGAGCCAACAATGATGGGCACTGCCCACTTAAGCAGACCAGGATCCAATTGGTTGGTCCCTTTGGATTTCTTGTTGTCTATTGCTAGCACAGCATCCAGGACTTATTTGTCTGTAAATAGACTAAAAGAAAAGCACTGACTGTCATTTCTCTTATCATTCAGCAAGTTTCCCCTATCAGCATCGAGCCCAATATATCAGACCTCAGGAAAAGACCCAGATGCAGACAGTTCGAAAAATAGTTGTTGTTTTTTTACGAAAAAGGGGGCAGGCAGACGACAGGTCAATGGCAGGCAGAGTGTAGTAATCCAGGGCAGTGTCAGACAGGTACAGAATGGCAGGCAGAGGGTAGTAATCCAGGGCAGTGTCCAACAGGTACAGAATGGCAGGCAGAGGGTAGTAATCCAGGGCAGTGTCAGACAGGTACAGAATGGCAGGCAGAGGGTAGTAATCCAGGGCAGTGTCCAACAGGTACAGAATGGCAGGCAGAGGGTAGTAATCCAGGGCAGTGTCAGACAGGTACAGAATGGCAGGCAGAGGGTAGTAATCCAGGGCAGTGTCAGACAGGTACAGAATGGCAGACAGAGGGTAGTAATCCAGGGCAGTGTCAGACAGGTACAGAATGGCAGGCAGAGGGTAGTAATCCAGGGCAGTGTCAGACAGGTACAGAATGGCAGGCAGAGGGTCGTAATCCAGGGCAGTGTCAGACAGGTACAGAATGGCAAGCAGGCTCAGGGTAGGCAGAGTGGTCAAAACCAGAAAAACAAGGGCTAGAGAGAAACAGGTGTACGTGAAAAACACGCTGGTAGGCTTGACGAGACATTACAAACTGCAGACAGACAGACAGAAAACACAGGTATAAGTACACAGGGGATAAAGGGGAAGATGAGCGACACCTGGAGGGGGGTGGAGACGAGCACAAGACGTGAAACAGATCAGGGTGTGACACAATATAATTGTGAATAGGCTTAGAAGTTATTTCAAAGAGATGTGGTGATTAAATTAAGACAATTTTCCCGTAATGAGGCCATTGTCTGAATTAATTTGTTGTGGCAGAGAGGAGGAAGGAGAACCCTTCAGGGATTTGACAGTTTTCCAGAATTTCGCCGTGTTCCCATTACAATCCGAAGGAGCGCTCACGTAATAATAAGATTTAGCCTTTCTTATTTGTCTTACACAAATCTTCAGTTGCTTAAAAGCTTGCCAGTCCTGGCGAAGCCTGTGTTCCTGGCCTTGACCCAAGCATCATATATTTAATGAATGACTTCTGATAATTCCAGGGTGTCACAGGCATTTGATCTACCTTTAACGCTACAATTTTTTTGAAGGGAGCGTCCCACAATATTATTGAAGACATCTGCCAAAAGGCTGAAAGCTAAATCAGGTTCAAGGGTAGCCGAAAAACAATGAAGGTTACTCAAATAAACATGTACAAAAGCCTGTTCACTGAAGTTCTTAAAGTTCCTCTTTATGACGTCACAAGGCGTGAAAGATTTTTGCATTCTCACATCTCTAACACAAACAACTGGGCAATGGACACTAATGTATTAGGCGAAGACACCAGTAGATACATATTTTTCTGGTTTATTTGCTAAGACAAGATAAATCAGAGTTGACTTTGAAGGATATTTGGGGTTGGGCCGTGTAGGGTTACTCACCTGCTGGGTTAGGTTTAGATCATTACACATCTTTTAGATTGTCTGAAGCCTGCATTTCCAAATCCTAGTTTAGGTCACCCAGGATTATTAAATGTGAACAGCCATTGTTGCAACGGTAAATGATAAGGTGTAGTCCACCTTTGTACAATAATTTTCTTAGCAGCTGTAGTTCCTGCAAACCACACTCTCCGTTGGTTGTCTGACAAGTGCAAATCAGAGTCATCACAAAGCAATGTCAATATTGGGCCTAATGGCATTATTGTATCTACAAGTACAGAGATTATATATCCTTGACTTTCCCCCAGAATTCAACCACCCCCGGGCATTTCCACAGCACATGCTGAAAAGTACCAAGGTCCCCTGTGGTGCAGAACATACATAATGGTGATGGACTAATACCCATGTCTATTTTTTAGGTGTTACATAGATTCTATGGCAAATTCTTAAATTCATGAATTGGTGATTGGGGTTCCTAGATGATCCACACATATTTTCCCATACTGTCTCCCAATATATTTGTCTGTCAGCAAGTGTACAATTATTTTCCCATACAGTGGATATAGTTCATGTTTTTTTGTGGTGCTATAATTAATTAACTATAGATATAAGAAACAACTCCTTTTGAGAGGTGTCTGTCAGTTAGAAGTTTGACCAATGGGTGTACTGCTAATTCTGCTCCCCAGGGGCCCCGTAGGCGCGATGAACCTGGGACATGAAAACACACTGGCGAATTTCATGGTAACGGAGGAATCCATTCATGTTGAATATGTCTTTGAAAGTATAAATACCCTTCTTACACCAAGAATTTTATATAAATGGTTTCCTACATGCTAAGAATTCTTTATTACGCAAAATTGGACAGCATGAATGCCATTTATGATTAGATCTCATCTGGCATAGCCCAGATCTTGACACAATCCAGTTTAGGAATTTAGCTCCTGATTTTCAGATGCATCAAACCAAGTACTTTACGATTTTTAAAGTCACATGGAATCTTGAACTCAAACAAGCGATGTTCAATAGGCAGTTTCAGGCCCTGTCTGATGGTTGGTATTTAAATACAGTAGTTGGTATGGCAATAAGATTGCATAGAACTGCACCATTTGGTCTATCCTTATTTGTAAAAGTGGAAGTAGTAGAAATTTGAATGACTTTTCCAAGGTTAGCGCCATAGGGCCTGAGGCCACAGCCGATGTCAACATGGGGAACTCTCAGTGTATCGTGAAACAGCCCAAGCCTTGTACGTGATTTGAGAACCGAGGGGATATTCAAGTTTCAGGAATTCACATTAGAACTAAAAGTACTGGGTGAGCAGACCCCAGTGGGCTTCTCTTCTGATCCAAGAATAGCAGATCTAAGAGTGGAGTGCAAGTGAATGGGTAGACTGCAACCGACAACACCCCTGGCACTATAAATCAAATCAAATTAAATTGTATTGGTCACATACATATACACATAGCAGATGTTATTGTGGGTGTAGCAAATGCTTGTAAATGGATGGTGTGGATGGTGTGCACGCCTCCTGAGTCGGACTAGATGTCCACACCGAATACCTCTTTTCCGCCAGCTGTGTTTTGGAGCACACTATGGAATAAGGTAAATTGCCCTGGGGGGCAATTAGAGTATAGAAAATAGTAGGACGATAATGCTTTCAAAAAGGATGGTATTACCTAAGAGTGGCTTAGTATGTCTCTGAGGCAATATCTGAGTCACTGTAATGTCTTGGAGTGGGTCCTATCCAGAATACACTGTAATGTCTTAGAGTGGGACCTATCCAGGGTACACTGTAATGTATTAGAGTGGGACCTATCCAGGATACACTGTAATGTCTTAGAGTGGGACCTATCCAGGGTACACTGTAATGTCTTAGAGTGGGACCTATCCAGGATACACTGTAATGTCTTAGAGTGGGACCTATCCAGGATACACTGTAATGTCTTAGAGTGGGACCTATCCAGGATACACTGTAATGTCTTAGAGTGGGACCTATCCAGAATACACTGTAATGTCTTAGAGTGGGACCTATCCAGAATACATTGTAATGTCTTAGAGTGGGACCTATCCAGAATACATTGTAATGTCTTAGAGTGGGACCTATCCAGAATACATTGTAATGTCTTAGAGTGGGACCTATCCAGGATAGACTCTAACAATGTCTTTGAGTGGGACCTATCCAGGATACACTGTAATGTCTTAGAGTGGGTAGGACCTATCCAGGATCCTATCCAGGATACACTGTAATGTCTTAGAGTGGGACCTATCCAGAATACATTGTAATGTCTTAGAGTGGGACCTATCCAGAATACATTGTAATGTCTTAGAGTGGGTCCTATCTAGAATACACTGTAATGTCTTATCCAGAGTGGGACCTATCCAGAATACATTGTAATGTCTTAGAGTGGGACCTATCCAGAATACATTGTAATGTCTTAGAGTGGGACCTATCCAGAATACATTGTAATGTCTTAGAGTGGGACCTATCCAGAATACATTGTAATGTCTTCGAGTGGGTCCTATCCAGGATACACTGTAATGTCTCAATTTGATTACTCTGGGTGTCCAGCTCAGAGATGTATTCCTCAATAAGCTGACAGTTTCCACATTGGAAATGTTGCCGGTCAATATTGTTCCTGAAATGTGCCAAATAGGTGCAGCTCCTACATGGGATGAAACAATCACGTACAATCACGTAAAACAATCACGTAATGTATCTGAAGGTGTTAGTCTCAGTTTCTCCGTATGGTGGAAAGTGGTATGCGCCAATTAGGAAAAAGTCAGTTAAAATCCACACAAATAAAATAGGTTGGTGAGGAATCAGCTAAAAGTCAATCAATCCATACAGTGTGATAGTCGATAAGATTAGATGACCACATAGGCAGCAATCCAGAACCCGGCGACAGACAAGAACCCAGCCAGCACTAGGACCGACAATAAACACAACCAAGACACAAAACTCGCCGGCATAACAACAGCAAAGAGAGAACGGTAACTTACTCAATGTGATTAAATGCTGGGGGCCCATCAAAACAGCAACGCAACGGAGGCCATGTTACCAGTATGATAGCCAGGAGAGAAGCACCTTGGAGAGGATGTGGTTTCCAGAACAGGCCGACCTTACCTTCAAGTAGGTTTCGGTTTTACTAGGAAATTGTAGACTGAGATGGCGGAGTTACCTAAGCATCTGCCTCTGACTCCAAAGGTTGCAAGTTTGAGTCCAGTGATATAACTATTTTTGATTTAAGCCTATCCCAAACCTTAACCCTTACCATAATTGCCTAACTGTAAGATTTCAGAGTTAATGCCTAAAATTAAACTTAAACACTTTGAAATTTGATGTTTGGAACAACTTCGAAATTTGACGTTTGAGAAATATTAATTAACATGTAATTCTGACGTGAGAGCTAGTTAGAAATGCTTACCTATCAGTCCTTTTCCAACAATCCAGAGTTAAAGAAAAATAGAAATAGCGACATGAGAAATAAAGACACAGTGAATAATTAACCCTTATTTTACAAGGACAGTTGACTGAGAACACATTCTCATTTATGGCAACAACCTGGGGAATAGTTACAGGGGAGAAGAGGGGGTGATTAGGTGGCCATGATGGTATGGGGGTGGGGGCGTCAATCAGTCTATCAATCAAACAAATTTAAGAAGCCCTTTTTACATCAGCCAGAGTGCTCAATGTTATTTAAACAAAGGAGCTGATTGTGTACTTCTAGAGGAACCAGGCTGGACATGCCCACCATCCTCATCAATGGGGCCGCTATGGAGACTGTCAATAACTTAACATTTCTAGGCGTACACATCTCAGAGAAGCTGAAATGGTCTAACCACATGGACACCGTAATGAAGAAAGGCACGACAGCAACTCTTCAACGTCAGGATGCTGTAGAAATTCAGCCTGTCCCTGAGGACCCTTACAGTGTTCTACAGGAGCACCATCGAGAGCATACTTTCTGAAAAGCTAATTAGGATAACAAATCGAATTAGCATAATTAAAAATTCCCCCACAAAATCCATCAGTTTGTTTGCATTGGACGTGTCTCAATCCACCACATCCATCTGCATCTCACTTTCTAATCTGTGGTGAAAGGTGGCATAGCTAGAGCGCTGTTTGTTAATTTTATGCATTGCAGATGGGTTTCTTTCCTGATAAATATGAAGTTACTATTTTATATTAATATTACATATTAAATATTAATGATCATTGCAAAGCTAATGTATGGGATTTCAATTCCATGTGAAGAAGCTCAAAAAGATATCTCCAAATATGTAAATTTTGTTAAATACATACAATCACACAAAGAAAAATGCCCAAAGACGTGCTAGAGTGGCAGCACTTGACTCTCCACTTTGATTTCCTTCCATCCCTCCAGAATTCACTTCTTTCATAGCGGGTGTACCAGTGCATAAAGTCTTCCCTGGCGCAGGCCTGACAACCTCACATGCCAAAAATCCATCTCCCAATGCAATTTAGCACAGAGGGAACTGGGAAGATGGGAAAATTATACAGGACTTCAGTCTGAGATTTAAGGTAGTGGCGGAGACCCTGCAGACGCATTTGAAATGATGACAGGTTGCAAGAATCTGACAAGTCAAAGTTAGTCAGTCCAAAATAACATTTCTGTCACTTCTGAGAACCTGGGTGACAAAAGGTAGGTATTGAAACTCTGACGACTGTCCTCTTTGTTGCTACCGGTTGAAGATAAATATGTTTGAAACCATTCATTCTGAAGTGTCATCTCATTTCCTCCCTCAATCAAGGGAAATGTCACTTACAGTAGTGACAAGTAGAGTCAATTGTTGTGTACGTGTACTGGGGGGTAGGATCAGGTGGAATGGGAGGAGTTGTGTATGTACTGGGGGGTAGGATCAGGTGGAATGGAAGGAGTTGTGTATGTATACTGGGGGTAGGATCAGGTGGAATGGAAGGAGTTGTGTATGTACTGGGGGGTAGGATCAGGTGGAATGGAAGGGGTTGTGTATGTATACTGGGGGTAGGATCAGGTGGAATGGAAGGCATTGTGTATGTACTGGGGGGTAGGATCAGGTGGAATGGAAGGAGTTGTGTATGTATACTGGGGGGTAGGATCAGGTGGAATGGAAGGAGTTGTGTATGTATACTGGGGGGTAGGATCAGGTGGAATGGAAGGAGTTGTGTATGTACTGGGGGGTAGGATCAGGTGGAATGGAAGGAGTTGTGTATGTATACTGGGGGCAGGATCAGGTGGAATGGAAGGAGTTGTGTATGTGTACTGGGGGTAGGATCAGGTGGAATGGAAGGAGTTGTGTATGTATACTGGGGGGTAGGATCAGGTGGAATGGAAGGAGTTGTGTATGTATACTGGGGGTAGGATCAGGTGGAATGGGAGGAGTTGTGTATGTACTGGGGGGTAGGATCAGGTGGAATGGAAGGAGTTGTGTATGTGTACTGGGGGGTAGGATCAGGTGGAATGGAAGGAGTTGTGTATGTACTGGGGGGTAGGATCAGGTGGAATGGAAGGCGTTGTGTATGTATACTGGGGGGTAGGATCAGGTGGAATGGAAGGCATTGTGTATGTACTGGGGGGTAGGATCAGGTGGAATGGAAGGAGTTGTGTATGTATACTGGGGGGTAGGATCAGGTGGAATGGAAGGAGTTGTGTATGTATACTGGGGGGGGTAGGATCAGGTGGAATGGAAGGAGTTGTGTATGTGTACTGGGGGTAGGATCAGGTGGAATGGAAGGAGTTGTGTATTTATACTGGGGGGTAGGATCAGGTGGAATGGAAGGAGTTGTGTATGTACTGGGGGTAGGATCAGGTGGAATGGAAGGAGTTGTGTATGTACTGGGGTTAGGATCAGGTGTAATGGAAGGAGTTGTGTATGTACACTGGGGGGTAGGATCAGGTGGAATGGAAGGAGTTGTGTATGAGTACTGGGGGGTAGGATCAGGTGGAATGGAAGGAGTTGTGTATGTATACTGGGGGGTAGGATCAGGTGGAATGGAAGGAGTTGTGTATGTATAGTGGGGGTAGGATCAGGTGAAATTGAAGGCGTACATGCCTTCAGAAAGGATTCACAACCCTTGACTTTACAGCCTTATTTTTTTAAATAGAATACATTTAGATTTTGTGTCACTGGCCAACACACAATACCCCGTAATGTCGAAGTGGAATTATGTTCCTAGAAATAATAGTATTTAACATGATTTTTTAATGACTACCTCATCTCTGTACCTCACACATTTGCAATTTCCAACTCAGATTAAACCACAAAGATCAGTTATGTTTTACAATACCTCCAAAAAAGGGCACCTATTGGTAGACATTGAATTTCCCTTTGAGCACAGTGGAGTTATTCATTCAACTTTAGATCGGGTATCAATACACCCAGTCACTACAAAGATACATGCATCCTTCCTAACTCAGCTGCTGGAGAAGAAGGAAACCACTCAGGGATTTCACCATGAGGCCAATGGTGATATAGATCAAATCAAATCAAACTTTATTTGTCACATGCGCCAAATACAACAGGTGAAGACCTTACAGTGAAATGCTTACTTACAAGCCCAACAACATTACAGTTACACCACAATACTAACAAAATTGACAGAGTGAAAAGAAGGAAGCCTGTACAGAATAAAACATATTCCAAAACATGCATACGGTTTGCAACAAGGCACTAAAATACAACTTCATGAAATTGGGCTAAAAAAAATCACTGAGTATCACTATTCATATTTTCAAGCATGGTGGTGGCTGCATCATATTATGGGTATGCTTGTCATCAGCAAGGACTAGGGAGTTTTTTAGGATAAAAAGAAACTTAGAGTTTAGAACTAAGCACAGATAAAATCCTAGAGGAAAGGTTCAGTCTGCTTTCCAACAGACACTGGGAGAAAAAGTCACCTTTCAGCAGGACAATAACCGAAAACACAAGGCCAAATATACACTGCAGTTGCTTACCAAGATGACATTGAGTGAGCTTTTGTATTCTGATGATGGAATTCTGAACACTTCATGCGCCTACACCTACGTGTAAATGTGTCTACTGTGTACGGTGGAACATGCTAAATCTGATAAAAACACAACAACAACTTGAAAACAGTAGCCAACTACTGTTGCTAACCATGCCTCCCTGACCACTTCCTGATGTGGTCAGACAGATACACAATGCCTCCCTGACCTCTTCCTGATGTGGTCAGACAGATACACAATGCCTCCCTGACCACTTCCTGATGTGGTCAGACAGATACACAATGCCTCCCTGACTACTTCCTGATGTGGTCAGACAGATACACAATGCCTCCCTGACCTCTTCCTGATGTGGTCAGACAGATACACAATGCCTCCCTGACCACTTAATGACCACTTTGTGATCCACTTCCTGATGTGGTCAGACAGATACACAATGCCTCCCTGACCACTTAATGACCACTTTGTGATCCACTTCCTGATGTGGTCAGACAGATCTTAACACAATCAGACCAAAATGCAATTTTTTTGTTTCTAGTCCGGTCTTTTCAACGTGGTCCTTGTATTCTGATAGCAGAAGTCGCATTTAAAGAGTCAAGTATAGACACATTCTTAGAGATTTACCCAGAAAGACTCACAGCTGTAATTGCTGCCGAAAGTGATTCTAACATGTTATTGACTCAGGGGTGTGAATACTTATATAAATTAGATATTTCGGTATTAAATGTTCAATAAATGTGCAAACATTTTGAAAAATGTGAAGACAAAAACAACAATTTAATACATTTTGAATTTAGGCTGTAACACAACAAAATGTGGAAGAAGTCAAGGGGTATGAATCATTTCTGAAGGCACTGTATAGTTGTATTTGGACAGAGATGTTTTAAGTTAATGTTTGTGGCTATGGAGTATGGTATGGAAATAAACTCTTCATTGATAGAGTACATTACATTTCTATATACGACTGTTAGAATTAATTGGCAAGTAAATTGAACTGCAGGCCAAACACAATTCTACCCCTGCCTAACAATGTACAAAGATCTCTAAAAAGACCAGAAAAAAGTCCTCACAGGAATCTCCATTCTGAAACTAAAGAGATCTCATCTCAACACGTATCTTATCTCCAAATGACTGTTCTAATATACCACTGACTGTCTAGAATCCTCAAACTCAACTCTGGACCACGAAGGCAGTTCATCTGCTTGTTTTCATTGTTCCACCCTGGCACACCAAGTGGGTGAAATTAATGATCAGGTAGAGCAGACAACCAGCAGGCTACGGACTTTGTAAAAGTTGAATACCCCTGGTATAGAATACACTTCTTCAGGGTGCCAGTGGTCATCAAAGGTGAGCAATTGCCCACTGAAGTCGGTTACAACGCCGAACTGCAATAAGGTCAAGACCCTGGTGAAGATGAGAAGCACGCAGATGTGCTACTCTGAGATGGTTTCTGACAGTTTGTGCAGAACTTCTTCAGTTGTGCAAACCCAGTTTTGTCATCTGCCCAGGTGGCTGGTCTCTGACGATCCCTCAGGTGAAAAAGCCGGATGTAGAGGTCCTGGGCTGGCGTAGTTACACATGGCCTGAGGTTGTGAGACCGGTTGGACATACTGCCAAATTCTCTAAAACTGCTTATGGTAGAAAAATTAACAATACATTATCTGGCAACAGCTCTGGTTGACATTCCTGCAGTCAGCATGCCATTTGTACCCTCCCTCAAAACTTTAGACATCTGTGGAACTGAAGCAGAATGGCCTTTTATTGTTCCCAGCACAAGGTACACCTGTGTAATGATCATGCTGATTAATCAGCTTATTGACATGCCACACCTGTCAGGTGAATAGATTATTTTTAGCAAAGGAGAAATGCTTACTAACAGGGATGTCAATAAATTTGTGCACAACATTTTGAGAGAATAAGCTTTTTATGGTTATGGAAAATGTCAGGGATCGTTTATTTCAGCTCATGAAACATTGGACCAACACTTTACCATGTTATGATTATATTTTTGCTTAGTGTACATTAGTGAAACAATGAATGATTCTCAATTATTCACGCTCAGCATGGCGATTGCTGAATGCAAGTTACATATTTGAGCCCTAGGGGAAAGTGGTGGCAGCATCTGTGATAAGCAGCAGCGTAACATGTTTAAAGTGCTCCTGTCCCTTTAAGGAAATGATGACCTGACTGTCAGACGGTAACAATGCCAACGGCTTGATTGACAGGCGTGTGTTAAACTCCATATTTAAACCCATTAGCACATTTAGGTTGTGCTACTTTGAGGACCCTCACTCTATATTAACTTTAGATATTTTGACTTGTCTTTGCGCTTGTCCGTCGGCAGAGAAACTTGTTTTGGTGGCGGTAGTTTATACTTATCCTGATCTTCAGATGAAGAGTACACAAACACATAGAATAGCCTAACAGTCTTTGATCTGGCCAGTCATAATAATGAAAAATAGGCACAGTTAAAACATCATACTTTAACAAACAACATGACCGCTGTGAACAAGATCACACTCTATTCATCATTCTGAAGTTTCTACTCAACGTCAGAGCCAAATTGCAGCCAACTATCAGCCAAAACCACAAACTCTGTCTGGCCCAATCTGGATATCAGTCAGATGTCAGCGCAACCTCTTTCATCACACTGGCCGTAATTCCTAACTCTTATCATAGCAACCACAGAGTGTCCAAGATCAGTCAAGTCCAACCGCCAAGTCGGGTACAACAAGGCAAATTGGTGCTGTGACGTCATCGCCGCTAAATAATATTAAAAGGCTTTTTAATAATGTCATAATATCCAAATATAGCCTATTAATAGATTATCGGCCAACTGGCCCAGTCGGGACAGTGCATTACTTTTGACCGGGGCCTTATAGAACTCTGGTCAAAAGTAGTGCACTGTGTAGGGAATAGACTGTGGCATTTGGGATGCGCATTTTGGAGGGAGCTAGGACACGCAGGCAGGCAGCACAGGCCTGTAAATAATCAGGCCTGGGGCTCTCCCACCCCTGTACCCAGGACATGACGGCTGTGTTAATGTTGGACTCTGTCATAGCCTACAAAATATGACACAGAGGTTTACCTGACCAGGTCAAGAGAGCAGGAAAAACTCCAGGCCCCAGAAAAGACACAAACACATCACCACACCACTTCTGAACCTGTGATGCCACTTTCAATTTTACTCCGTGCTTTTACTATCGCTCTATTTGAATACCCATGATGGCCTCGTCTTCCACGGTTTTATTAAAGAATCCTGTGTATAATTGTTCATTTTACATTGTGACTGTCACCGTAATATATTTGTGTCTATGTGATTGACATATGGTTATATCATCGTCAGTGGCATTCTAAAGAGAGCTTGTGGCAGTGTCTGAGATTCACTCTTTATTCCTAACCAACAGCGACAGCACATGGCTTGAATCTGTCTCTACTTGACATTTGATACAATTAATCACAACTGACAATAAAGACTGGGATTTTCATTTTGAGCAAAATTATGAAATATTTTTGTCACCTGTATCTGTAGATAAGTGACTATTTAATTCATCATTTGTGCTGAGCAATGGGAACTAAAGTCACAATGAGTGTTTTGCTAGAAATATGGACAACCTTTTTCAGAATCTAGGACTTTTGGGCTATCAAGGACGCGCACTCAAGGACGTGTACTTTCAGAAATGATCACATTGCAATACAACCCTTTTATATAATTCAATGCTAAAAGCAATAACCTTTAAATACTATTCAGAGTTATTGAAACACTCCTCAGCCCCAAGAGTGTCGTTGTCACAGAGGTGAAATACAACACAAGTGATGACTGTCATCCTGCGAAGTGTACATACACAATTTAGTGAAATGAATGACAGGAAAATGCCCTTTGGGCCTAATGAGACTTTGACAATTAAATTCCAGTCTGACATACTAAGCCAGAGCAGGTTATAAATAATTAATCTAAACAAGTACGCAGGGCTGTCAAGAGAATGTCATGTCTCATTTGGTTGCACCGATCGATCCAGCAGTGACTGGTGGTGCTGCAAAATTCAGTTTTAAAATATCCTCTTTCCTGTCCTAAGTCTTCTCTCTACATACTATTTCCTTCTCGATGTATGAAGAGAAGTGTTGTTCCCTCTGTCAGTAAAGGTCTTACACTTTTCTTCAGTTTCTTCAGTTCACGGAATGAACCTTTTCTTCAGAATCTTTGAGCTCATCTTAAGTATTCCTGTTGAATTATTTAAGTATGCTATTTTCGGTTTTGGAGTCTCTGAAAGCATTTGAGGACAAGGGAGCATTTTCAATACAATCCTCTACACAATGTAGTGTAGTCATTTATATCTTAGCTGGTGCTCTGGAAATCAAATCCCAGCTTTATTTGAGGGATTTGATTTAGGGCTCAATTCAATCCATAGCGCTGAAGATCTGTGGTACAGCACGCTAGACATTTAAAGGCAATGTTTCCTCGTTAGCGGAGACTGCATTCACGGTAAACGCTGCATATGTTGGCTCAATCGGAAGTTAACTTTACACATCAATCACACTATAACGCTGAACTTCCTTGATATGGACCATCGAGAGCATTTCACTGGTTGCATCACCGCCTGGTATGGCAACTGCTCTGCCTCCGACTGCAAGGCACTACAGAGGGTAGTGTGAACGGCCCAGTACATCAATGGGGCCAAGCTTCCTGAAATCCAGGACTTCTATACCAGGCGGTGTCAGAGGAAGGCAATAAAAATTGTCGAAGACTCCAGCCACCCTAGTCATAGACTGTTCTCTCTGCTACCTCACGGCAAGCGGAACCGGAGCGCCAAGTCTAGGTCCAAGAGGCTTCTATAAACAGCTTCTACCCCCCCAAGCCATAAGACTTCTGAACATCTAATGAAATGTCAACCCAGACTACCTGCATTGCCCCCCCTGTCCACACCACTGCCACTATCTGATGTCACTTTAATTAACTCTACCTACATGTACATATTACCTCAAATAACCGGTGCCCCTGCACATTGACTCTGTACAGACACCTCAAATAACCGGTGCCCCTGCACATTGACTCTGTACCGACCCCCCTGTATATATATTGCTAATTCTTTACTGCTGCTCTTTAATTACTTGTTACTTTAATCTCTTATTCTTACCCGCATTTTTTTTTTAAACTGCATCATTGGTTAGGAGCTCGTAAGTAAGCATTTCACTGTAAGGTGACTACACCTGTTGTATTTGGAGCATGTGACTAATACAATATGAAAAAAGGAACATTTTCAAAATGTGTAGAATTGTAAGAAGTTAGACGGAACTGTCCCACACCACTGCACACACTATCAGTATAACTAAGATTATGATGTTGATGGATATTTAAATCTCTGTTTGATCTCTGTCTGAAGGACAATCTTCAACCCAAATAATGAACACAAACTACAAGCATTGACCAACAAATGTCTACTATTGACTTATTCAACTAAAAGCCAATTTTCCCCCTTCCTCTCTCTCTCTCTGTCTCTCACTCTCTCTCCCTCTCTACCTCTCTCCCTCTCTCCCTCTATCTCTCTCTCTCTCTCTCTCTCTGTCTGTCTTCCTCTCTCTCTCTCTCTCTGTCTGTCTTCCTCTCTCTCTCTCTCTCTCTCTCTCTCTCTCTCTCTTTCTCTCTAAATACCACTTCCCTAGTTTTCATAGATACATAGAATATATTTCCCATCCCTGACAGAATGTGGTATCCTACAGGTCATGTTGCTCTTTGGATACCATCAGCCATTAATAATCATGCAGCACACTAGATGGCATAGACTTGGCCATTAATAAATGATGGCTCTGATCCAATTAAGGGGCTTGGAAGAGGAGAGATCTCCTGGTGTCCTCACGGAACATTTGGTGTGCACGGAACATTTGGTGTGCCACGCGTTCCAAACGGCATCCTATTCCCTACACAGTGCACTACTTTTGACCGGGGCCTTATAGAACTCTGGTCAAAAGTAGTGCACTGTGTAGGTAATAGACTGTGGCATTTGGGATGTGCATTTTGGAGGGAGCTAGGACACGCAGGCAGGCAGCACAGGCCTGTAAATAATCAGGCCTGGGGCTCTCCCACCCCCAGTACCCAGGAGATGACGGCTGTGTCAACAGCCTGGCACTGCACTGTCACCACACATCACTCCTGAGCCTTCTGAGGCCCTCGTTGCTCTGTGAACATACCAAAATACTGTATATACACATTCCTTACCACGCCACGTATGCTAAAATAGCCTGGACAAATATTATTCACAATTCAAATGTTTTTTGTTCAAATGGTGCTGTTTTAAAGTTGTATCTGTTTTAGTAGGATTTCGAGCATCTTTCTTTATGATGAGGTCAAATGAAATGCAGACAATGAAACAGAAGATGGGACACACTGCTGACAGATACAGTACAAAGTCTTCCCCGTGTATGTCATTTTACAACATCATCATTAATCGTTCACGTCGTTTTGTTGTAAGTTTTAACTAAAAGTTCAGACAATAAAAAAAATTGCAAAAAAATAAACACCAACTCACATTATTCAACATCTTTAGCAAATTAACCCACATTCATGTCATTTGGCATTTTAGCTAGATACCCTCATGGTTTGGGCTGCCCTAAAATGTTCTTCATAATGTACTGTAGGCCTACCCATTGTTTGACCCCATTTTTACTGTTGTATGATGATACACAGTACAATTAGCATGAAAGGGAAGCCAGAACAATATTAATTAGGGATGTGATTCTGCCCAGGACCAGCCAGGCCACCAGTCTATCAGTCCATCAGCCTGTGTCTTAATGTCACATAATGACTTCCATCAAATTAAACTCGCTAACCTAGTTTAAATGAGGAATAAAACACAAATTGTCAAAGACTCCAGTCATCCAAGTCATAGGCTGTTCTCTCTGCTACCTCTCTGTATCGGAAAGCCAAGTCTAGGACCAAAAGCTTCTTGACAGCTTCTACCCTCAAGCCATAAGACTCCTGAACAATTACTCAAATGGCTACCCAGACTATTTACGTTGCTACTCGCTCTTTATTATCTATCCATAGTCACTTCAAAAATTACCTTGACTAACCTGTTCCCCTGGACATTGACTCAGTACTGGTACCACTTGTATATAGCCTCATTATCGTTATGTAACTATTATTTAAATTTTTTTAACTTTCATTTATTTAGTCAATCTTGAAATGTTCGTTAAGGGCTTGCAAGCAAGCATTTCACGGTAAGGTCTGCAACTGTTGTATTCTGCGCATGTGACAAATACAATTTGATTTGATGTGAATGTGTATGGCTGGCTGACCAATGGCCATCAAGGCTTCAAATCCAACATGGTTATATATAAGTTTGAAGTATAATGTGTTTCTCTGAGCTTAATGGGGTGCCCTGACTTTGATATTACATTTAGCTGTCTGAAATATTAACACGTTTCATTATTTAGGACAGCATTAAAATCTAAATCTACGATTCGAACGAGGGGAGTGCGCTCACAACTCAGTCGGACATCAAAATGACATTGCAATTTCTTTGCCACAATTGCTCAACGTTCAAATGAAATCCTAATTCCATTGTGAGGCGGTAAACATCAGATATCCATAAAGCGACCCTTAATAGCAGAAGAAAAACAGTGTTGTGTTTAATTGTTTAAAGGTACTGCACACCAGAAACATCCAGACCAAGCCGCCAAGGTACCAAGACGGATGGATTCATCTTAAGGGAATTGAATCAAGATGTAAAAAAATCTGACGTCATTGAAGGACACCACGAACACAAGTTTTTAAGTCCTTATTAATGGAGCATGACACGTGAAAGTATATTCTCAGAAGAGACACCACATAAAAAAATAAATACAAATAAACGCATTCAGTTAAGCCAAAATGAGGTCTTTCTTTAACGTATCATCATGTGTTTTCCACTCTGTTTGTCAAGGTTCTCAAGACATCAAACCAAATCTTAGCGTATTTGTCAATTTATCCCTGAATATAGTACACTGTACATGGCTGTAAGTCTCAGGTTCAACCAGGACACTCTTGATGACTGATTTAGCCAGTACAATAATTGACACATCTCAGAGAAATGCAAGCATAGCATTAATTCAGAAGCAAACTACACACAAAGACACATGCTGTACTTATTGAATACATAATTATCCAGCCCCTGTTCATTAGTCCCCAGCTTTACGATTCCATGTTAATTATTGGTCCTGGAAGATGCAAGCTGACAGGATCTTTAATCAGCCCGGGGGCGTAGATGGGTATCTTAAGGACACCTTGCTGACATGCTGAGAAGAGGGGCTGGAGGGATGATGTCCTAGGGATGATGTGTCCCTAATGGAGGGATGATGTCCTAGGGATGATGTGTCCCTAATGGAGGGATGATGTCCTAGGGATGATGTGTCCCTAATGGAGGGATGATGTCCTAGGGATGATGTGTCCCTAATGGAGGGATGATGTCCTAGGGATGATGTGTCCCTAATGGAGGGATGATGTCCTAGGGATGATGTGTCCCTAATGGAGGGATGATGTCCTAGGGATGATGTGTCCCAAATGGAGGGATGATGTCCTAGGGATGATGTGTCCCTAATGGAGGGATGATGTGTCCCTAATGGAGGGATGATGTCCTAGGGATGATGTGTCCCTAATGGAGGGATGATGTCCTAGGGATGATGTGTCCCAAATGGAGGGATGATGTCCTAGGGATGATGTGTCCCTAATGGAGGGATGATGTCCTAGGGATGATGTGTCCCAAATGCAGATGACTACGACTCTATGACTAGAATGTGTCATTCCCCTTGATACTTCACAACCAAATATGTCAATTAGGCTAACGGAAAACCGATCAGGGATAGTGGCATGCAAATGATCTTCTGAAATAGATCATTTTAATCCTTCTAGAAGGAGCACGGAATAGCGGAGACCTTAATCCTTCTGGCTATATAAAGGACGGACATGTTATTGTGTGAATGTTCCCATTCTGTGTGTAGATGGGTGGGGTTCTACCCACAGGATCCACAGTGAACTGTATGTGAAGCATTAAGAGTTACACACAAGTTAACATGAAGGCAAAGTTTCTATGTCCTAGTTCAATATTGAACAGCTACCTTGACTTTTTCCCTCCGCTGTCAGAGTCAACAAAACCCTAAAGGAGTTCAGTCTGTCACCGTGGAAGTCAATACCATCCCGTAATGATTGACACAGGCTTAGCTGTAAGGCTTTGCCTCGGGGTCAAGTAATTCAAAGGATAAATCAATGTAAAGAACCCGGGATATCTTGAACACGGTGATGCTTGAAGGGACGAGGAAAACATACATTATAGACCTTTAAATAGTGACTGTACGCTATTACACCGGATCAGAAACATTTGTCAGCATTTGTGAACAGGCAACTGCAGATGAGCTCCATGGGCGACTTCCGTGCATTAGACATGGTCTCTTGGTGATACATCGACGACGTCATCTCTTTCTGCACAATATTAGGGAATGTAAAATGTAGATTTTTCCGGGAATAATATTTCTCTGCATACAACTGTGAGAACAGAAGGTAGAGAGATAATGTGATTTAATGTGCATAGTTTCATGTTCGAAGAGGGATGATAAAGTGCCTTGGATTGAAGTAACACAACTGTCTGGAAAGCAGCCCCTTTTACAGTGTAACAACCCTGACTTTCCATTAGATGTGGACAGTCATGGTCACACACACAATAAAAAGACACAAACTCTGACCAAAGCCTTGGCTGGTGTGGAGCTACGTACAGTAGTGTCAGTAGAGGGAGGAAGGATAAGCCTAGCTGCCCCCTGTGGGCGACAACACTTACACTGACACGGTCCCAGATCCAAAGTGACATTTCTGACAGAATAAAAAATAATGGCCGTACTAAACAGGAGCCATGGATCTGGCAAACCTTTAGACGCTATCTCCCAGTTCCAGTGAATAACTGCAGTGAGAGACACTGTGACCAGGGCCACTGGCAACACCGGCCACACAGACACCTAATCACACCGGACAGAGGGGCTCCCGCCTCATCAAGCACAGGCCCAAATCTAAGTAATTGACAAAAAAAGATAATGAATAGAAGAACCACAGCAGAGAGAGTTACACACCAAGGCTTTCTGACTGTGGAGATGTCTGTCTGTCGCTGAGCACTGACTTCCTTCCTGTGTTTACTGAAGAATAATCTCTATGACATAGAACGTTCAAACTCTTCTGAACTTGAGAAGCTCGTATGTACTGCTATTCAGTTTGTACTGAATGTATCTATTGGCCGATAGCACCAGATCTATTTTCATTGTTATAAAATATTATTTTGATAATGGTTGCTTTTACTTGGAAGTCCTTCAAAAAATGTAAACTACAAAGTTGTGCATGTACTAACCTTGTAAACATTACCACTAGCCCTGAACACAACTGTACTGGCCTTGTAAACATTACCACTAGCCCTGGACACAACTGTACTGGCCTTGTAAACATTACCACTAGCCCTGGACACAACTGTACTGGCCTTGTAAACATTACCACTAGCCCTGACCATAACTGTACTGGCCTTGTAAACATTACCACTAGCCCTGACCATAACTGTACTGGCCTTGTAAACATTACCACTAGCCCTGAACACAACTGTACTGGCCTTGTAAACATTACCACTAGCCCTGGACACAACTGTACTGGCCTTGTAAACATTACCACTAGCCCTGACCATAACTGTACTAACCTTGTAAACATTACCACTAGCCCTGACCACAACTGTACTGGCCTTGTAAACATTACCACTAGCCCTGACCATAACTGTACTGGCCTTGTAAACATTACCACTAGCCCTGACCACAACTGTACTGGCCTTGTAAACATTACCACTAGCCCTGACCATAACTGTACTAACCTTGTAAACATTACCACTAGCCCTGACCATAACTGTACTAACCTTGTAAACATTACCACTAGCCCTGACCATAACTGTACTAACCTTGTAAACATTACCACTAGCCCTGACCATAACTGTACTAACCTTGTAAACATTACCACTAGCCCTGACCATAACTGTACTAACCTTGTAAACATTACCACTAGCCCTGACCATAACTGTACTAACCTTGTAAACATTACCACTAGCCCTGACCATAACTGTACTAACCTTGTAAACATTACCACTAGCCCTGACACAACTGTACTGGCCTTGTAAACATTACCACTAGCCCTGACCATAACTGTACTGGCCTTGTAAACATTACCACTAGCCCTGACCCCAACTGTACTGGCCTTGTAAACATTACCACTAGCCCTGACCATAACTGTACTAACCTTGTAAATATTACCACTAGCCCTGACCACAACTGTACTAACCTTGTAAACATTACCACTAGCCCTGACCACAACTGTACTAACCTTGTAAACATTACCACTAGCCCTGACCATAACTGTACTAACCTTGTAAACATTACCACTAGCCCTGACCATAACTGTACTAACCTTGTAAACATTACCACTAGCCCTGGACACAACTGTACTAACCTTGGAAACATTACCACTAGCCCTGACCATAACTGTACTAACCTTGTAAACATTACCACTAGCCCTGGACACAACTGTACTAACCTTGTAAACATTACCACTAGCCCTGGACACAACTGTACTGGCCTTGTAAACATTACCACTATCCCTGACCACAACTGTACTGGCCTTGTAAACATTACCACTAGCCCTGACCATAAATGTACTGGCCTTGTAAACACTACCACTAGCCCTGACCATAAATGTACTGGCCTTGTAAACACTACCACTAGCCCTGACCACAACTGTACTGGCCTTGTAAACACTACCACTAGCCCTGACCACAACTGTACTGGCCTTGTAAACACTACCACTAGCCCTGACCACAACTGTACATTTCACTGTAGTGCTCTATCTACCAGTCCACTGTAGTGGTCTATCTACCAGTCCACTGTAGGGGTCTATCTACCAGTTCACTGTAGTGGTCTATCTACCAGTCCACTGTAGGGGTCTATCTACCAGTCCACTGTAGTGGTCTATCTACCAGTCCACTGTAGGGGTCTATCTACCAGTCCACTGTAGTGATCTATCTACCAGTCCACTGTAGTGGTCTATCTACCAGTCCACTGTAGTGGTCTATCTACCAGTCCACTGTGGATCTATCTACCAGTCCACTGTAGTGATCTATCTACCAGTCCACTGTAGTGATCTATCTACCAGTCCACTGTAGTGGTCTATCTACCAGTCCACTGTAGTGGTCTATCTACCAGTCCACTGTAGTGGTCTATCTACCAGTCCACTGTAGTGGTCTATCTACCAGTCCACTGTAGTGGTCTATCTACCAGTCCACTGTAGTGGTCTATCTACCAGTCCACTGTAGTGGTCTATCTACCAGTCCACTGTAGTGGTCTATCTACCAGTCCACTGTAGTGGTCTATCTACCAGTCCACTGTAGTGGTCTATCTACCAGTCCACTGTAGTGGTCTATCTACCAGTCCACTGTAGTGGTCTATCTACCAGTCCACTGTAGTGGTCTATCTACCAGTCCACTGTAGTGGTCTATCTACCAGTCCACTGTAGTGGTCTATCTACCAGTCCACTGTAGTGGTCTATCTACCAGTCCACTGTAGTGGTCTATCTACCAGTCCACTGTAGGGGTCTATCTACCAGTCCACTGTAGTGGTCTATCTACCAGTCCACTGTAGTGGTCTATCTACCAGTCCACTGTAGGGGTCTATCTACCAGTCCACTGTAGTGGTCTATCTACCAGTCCACTGTAGTGGTCTATCTACCAGTCCACTGTAGTGGTCTATCTACCAGTCCACTGTAGTGGTCTATCTACCAGTCCACTGTAGTGATCTATCTACCAGTCCACTGTAGTGGTCTATCCCCTTAGCAGTTGTTCTATGGCCATATTTACTCATTTGTCCACAACTGCTCAGAGGGAAAACAAGAAGTTGTGTACTTTGACTACGTTTTCTGAATCAGTGTTTTGTCATCATGCCCCCATGTGGTGACCTAATTAACAGGGCCCCTGAGACTAGGTGGTCGCAGTGAGGCAATGTGTTGACATCTCTACCCTGTTAGGGGAAACACTGAATAAGAAAAAGAAAAAAGAAAACAAACCATAGAAAGAGATATTTCACACAAGTTTAAATGTCTGGCACCTTGTTCCACTGGCTACGACTGTTGAGATGATAATCAACCAGGAAACAGCCCGTGCTGATGTCAGTCACACATGCTCAAAAATGCTGGTGAAATTAGTCTTTACCAAAGCCTTGAACAAACTGCATCACAGATGGAAGACTAATCTTTCCTAAACTGGATGAAGGTAAAACTGTTGGCAAATCTGCCACATTAGATGAGAAACAGCCTATATAATAATCCAAATCCAAATTCCCATATGATGTTATTTTCCCTATTCAATCAGCATTCCCTGTTTGTTGTTGGTTGATGATTTAGATAATATACAAATCAAACAAAATGACCACCTATCTCCATTCTGTGATGTGATAATTCCCCCCCCCAAAAAAAGGATAGCTACAGCAAGAAACTGTTTGGCTAAGGTTTAATGTTCACAGAGCTTATTTGGTTGGTTAAATAATTGAGGGTTGTGTTTACTGTGAACGTATGAGTGCGTTTCATAATGAGAGTGAACAGATCTCTTAAAGACCCCAGCGCAGTTAATATATTGGATTTTCCTGTGTTTTACTGTATATACAGTATATATTTCCACACTATGATTTGAAAATAATACTGTGAAAATGATGATGATGCCCTTTTAGTGTAAGATCTGTCTGGTGGGGTGGAGTTGTGGCCTTCCATGGTGACATCACCATGTGGTAAATTAGTTTTAAAAAAAGACAGTTCCAAACCTCTCTGCCAATAATATTGTTTGTTTGTTTTTGTTTTCCCCCTCCCCACTCAGACCACTCCAAGACTGCCATAGAAAAAGTATTGCTTGAGAAACAGCTTTTTATTTTATTAAATTTTTTTACAATTTTAATTGAACAAAATCACAGTGAGGTGCTCAATTGTTACCTAGAAATGATTTGATATTGAGATGGGAAAAAAAAGCTGCTTTGGACCTTTAACAGAGGTTGAATAGAATATGGAAATGACAACCAGGTCAGGGTTTTATACATAGCCTTCTATATAGCTTGGGGGGAGGGAAACGTCTTTCCTTAATGTTTTTGCACCATGGCAAGGCCGATGCCATCCCATAGCCATCAGAGTTAGCTAGCTGCTTGCTGCATACTGATTGTACAGCCCTGCCAACCCAACTCGAGAGGGTTAAAACTTTGGAAATAGCTGCATCTCAGACCCCATTTACAACTACATTTGAGGAAAATTCAGATTTGTCTCTGCATGGCAAACCAACAAAAGCATCTTTGTTATAATTGCAGGGATGAGAGGATTCTAAATGGACATGCATTCATTCTCCATTAAGAAGCTGGAGTGAGTGAAGAATGCCTGTTGGTTAATATGCTTCAGTGAGTGTAGTCTGTCTGTGTCGGTGAATATGCTGCAGTGAGTGTAGTCTGTCTGTGTCGGTGAATATGCTGCAGTGAGTGTAGTCTCTCTGTGTGTAGGTGAATATGCTACAGTGAGTGTAGTCTCTCTGTGTAGGTGAATATGCTGCAGTGAGTGTAGTCTGTCTGTGTCGGTGAATATGCTGCAGTGAGTGTAGTCTGTCTGTATCGGTGAATATGCTGCAGTGAGTGTAGTCTGTCTGTATCGGTGAATATGCTGCAGTGAGTGTAGTCTGTCTGTGTCGGTGAATATGCTGCAGTGAGTGTAGTCTGTCTGTATCGGTGAATATGCTGCAGTGAGTGTAGTCTGTCTGTGTCGGTGAATATGCTGCAGTGAGTGTAGTCTCTCTGTATCGGTGAATATGCTGCAGTGAGTGTAGTCTGTCTGTGTGTAGGTGAATATGCTGCAGTGAGTGTAGTCTGTCTGTATCGGTGAATATGCTGCAGTGAGTGTAGTCTGTCTGTGTGTAGGTGAATATGCTGCAGTGAGTGTAGTCTGTCTGTGTAAGTGAATATGCTGCAGTAAGTGTAGTCTGTCTGTGTTGGTGAATATGCTTCAGTGAGTGTAGTCTGTCTGTGTCGGTGAATATGCTGCAGTGAGTGTAGTCTGTCTGTGTCGGTGAATATGCTGCAGTGAGTGTAGTCTCTCTGTGTGTAGGTGAATATGCTACAGTGAGTGTAGTCTCTCTGTGTAGGTGAATATGCTGCAGTGAGTGTAGTCTGTCTGTGTAAGTGAATATGCTGCAGTGAGTGTAGTCTGTCTGTGTAGGTGAATATGCTGCAGTGAGTGTAGTCTGTCTATGTAGGTGAATATGCTGTAGTGAGTGAATAGTAGTGAGTGAATATGCTGCAGTGAGTGAAGTCTGTCTGTGTAAGTGAATATGCTACAGTGAGTGTAGTCTCTCTGTGTAGGTGAATATGCTGTAGTGAGTGAATAGTAGTGAGTGAATATGCTGCAGTGAGTGAAGTCTGTCTGTGTAGGAGAATATGCTGCTGATCTATAGTAATAGTAGTAGTGGAGGTACTATCCTGTCAATGGTTTCATGTGTAATTTTATCAGTGCAATAAACTACGATGAGTTATTTGGACAGATGGATTTATGTACATGTCTAGATCCACACGTTAAGATCCAGCAACACTTCTGTGCCCCAGAGTCTGTCTCTTTAAGATCCAGCAACACTTCTGTACCACAGAGTCTGTCTCTTTATTATTAAGATCCAGCAACACTTCTGTACCACAGTCTGTCTCTTTAAGATCCATCCCATTTTACATTTAGCAATTAGAAACAAGACTTCGCTCCACGAAATGGCTATTAGGGCTAGCTTAAAATGGCTATTAGGGCTAGCTTAAAATGCCTATTAGGGCTAGGTTAAAATGGCTATTAGAGCTAGGTTAAAATGGCTATTGGGGCTATGTTGAAATGGCTATGAGGGCTAGCTTAAAATGGCTATTAGGGCTAGCTTAAAATGGTTATTAGGGCTAGGTTAAAATGGCTATTAGGGCTAGCTTAAAATGGCTATTACAGCTAGCTTAAAATGGCTAATAGAGCTAGCTTAAAATGGCTATTAGGGCTAGCTTAAAAAGGTTATTAGGGCTAGGTTAAAATGGCTATTAGGGCTAGCTTAAAATGGCTATTAGAGATAGCTTAAAATGGCTAATAGAGCTAGCTTAAAATGGCTATTAGGGCTAGCTTAAATGGCTATTAGGGCTAGCTTAAAATGGCTATTAGGGCTATCTTAAAATGGCTATTAGGGCTAGGTTAAAATGGCTATTAGGGCTAGCTTAAAATGGCTATTAGAGCTAGCTTAAAATGGCTATTAGAGCTAGCTTTAAATGGCTATTAGGGCTAACTTAAAATGGCTATTAGGGCTAGGTTAAAATGGCTATTACGGCTAGCTTAAAATGGCTATTAGGGCTAGGTTAAAATGGCTATTAGGGCTAGCTTAAAATGGCTATTAGAGCTAGCTTAAAATGGCTAATAGAGCTAGTTTAAAATGGCTATTATGGCTAGCTTAAAATGGCTATTAGGGCTAGCTTAAAATGGCTATTAGGGCTAGCTTAAAATAGCTATTAGGGCAAGCTTAACATGGCTATTAGGGCTAGCTTAAAATTGCTATTAGGGCTAGCTTAGGGCTAGCTTTGAATGGCTATTAGGGCTAGCTTAAAATGGCTATTAGGGCTAGCTTAAAATGGCTATTAGGGCTAGCTTAAAATGGCTATTAGGGCTATCTTAAAATGGCTATTAGGGCTAGGTTAAAATGGCTATTAGGGCTAGGTTAAAATGGCTATTACGGCTAGCTTAAAATGGCTATTAGGGCTAGGTTAAAATGGCTATTAGGGCTAGCTTAAAATGGCTATTAGAGCTAGCTTAAAATGGCTAATAGAGCTAGTTTAAAATGGCTATTAGGGCTAGCTTAAAATGGCTACTAGGGCTAGTTTAAAATGGCTACTAGGGCTAGCTTAAAATGGCTACTAGGGCTAGCTTAAAATGGCTATTAGGGCTAGCTTAAAATGGCTATTAGGGCTGGCTTAAAAAAATCTACAAATACATAGTTTATAGCTTGTCCTTGGATTTCACATGAACAGGAATAGCGGTGCGGTTTTGGTACCCTGGATTTGAGCATGGGAACAGTTGGAAGAGAAAGGCTAGAGATGTGTAGCCAAAGCAAGAAGCTAAATACCAGCTAGATATTAGGCCATTCATTTGCCAAATAGTAAGGCTATAAATATTCACCTGTCAAAGTGTAAGAAAAAAAAAGTTAACGGATTATGGAATGGCATATCTGTGCATTCCTCCAGGCTGCTCTCCGCAGTCACTAACACGCAAAGCTCCACTATTGATTAGGTCTACGTTTTAAGACAGGAACATGATTCCACCTGGGCTACAACTACACAGTACAATGAGGAAACGTATTATTGTGATCAAGTGAGGACACAATCATTGTCTAGGGTTGTAAAACTGCAGTGATGTAGGCTCATTTGGATAACCACTCAAACGTCCTGGTTTTGAATGCTTCCTGCCGAAATAACGGCCTACAACTTAGGTTCTGATTATGCAACAATTTGATCAGTTGTGGGTTTATTCTCCACAGTTTACAAGGTCCAGAAAGGTACATTAGCAGGCTACTCGTATGGTGTATTTTGATCACACCATCACACATTCTCTCTCTCTCCTTTCAAACTCTCATATTTTACATTCAGCAAGCAAGAGCAAGCTGGAGTCATTCCTCGATTAGCTAGTAGTAGTAGATAAAATGCTTGCATTAAGTGTAGAATTACAACAATCTATTGTAGTCTAGCTTTTCCCGGGACTCCAAGAGCTAAGAGGAATAGCTTTAGCTTTATTACACAAAGAGAACTGTGAAGACAGACTACAGATGTGTAGACTAAGTTAGGAGCATATGCAACCCATCAGTCATTAGCTAAATATTAGGCCTGATTCTACTAATACTTTTTTTAGGGACAAGACAATGATCATACCTAGGCTATAACAACACAATGCAATAATGAATTTAAAAAAAAAGTGTATTATTTTTTTTTTGTGAGTTACAAACACTAGCTGTAAACTGCAGTGAATCTTCCATTTCAATAACCGCTAAAAAGCCCTGCGTTTTGAATGCATGTTTCATTCCCAAATAATAATAAGCTTTGCCGATGGATTGATTAATGGTTATTTTCTCAACAGTTTGCCAGGTCCAGAAAGGCATTTTTAGCAAGCCAGTCACAGTGTGTATTTTGTCAGGACGGGTCAGCATTAACAGATGGACCTAGCATCGGAGAATATGGCCTTCTCATGCGCTGTTTGTCACTGATCATCACTCTCCCAAGTCGTCCTATCATTACTGTGGCCGATAATATGCTTACACATGGCCAGTTATTCAGGCAAGCTTACCCGATCCTCTGCCTTCTCTTCTCTCCGAGCATCCTCGAGCATCTAGAACCAAGAACGCTTCAATAGAATGCATTTTTTTTAGAATGCAAAGTTTTATCGTATGAGGGTACATGCAAAAATTAGCTCTGAAAGTGATTGTGATTATACCTCTCGTTATCGTTCTCCACCTCATTTTGTAGTTATGGTTGTAGTGTGAATGCCCATGTTCTCTTAAATTAGATTTAGTTTTTTTTATTGTTATATTTATAGTTCTTGGTGTGGACGGCCCTTTAGTCTGTCTCTTTAAGATCCAGCAACACTTCTGGAACACTTAGTCTGTCTCTTTAAGATCCAGCAACACTTCTTTACCACTCAGTCTGTCTATTTCCAATCCAGCAACACTTATTTACCACTTTGTCTCTTTAAAATCCAGCGACACTTCTTTACCACTCAGTCTGTCTATTTCAAATCCAGCAACACTTCTATACCACTTACAGCGCAAGTATTCAGACCCCTTGACTTTTTCCACGTTTGGTTACGTTACAGTCTTATTCTAAAATGTATTACATTTTTAAAAATCCTCATCAACCTACACACAATACCCCATAGTTTTTAGAAACGTTTGCCAAAATAAAAATAAAACAGAAATATGTTATTTACTTAAGAATTCAGACCCTTTGAGATGAGAATCGAAATTTAGCTCAGGTTCATCTTGTTCATCTTGTTCATCTCGATCATCCTTGAGATGTTTCTACAACTTGATTGGAGTCCACCTGTGGTAAATTCAATTGATTGGACATGATTTGGAAAGGCACACACCTGTCTATATTAGGTCCCACAGTTGACAGTGCATGTCAGAGCAAAAAACAAGCCATGAGTGCTAAGGAATTGTGGGGGATTGAGTGGCACAGAGGTGTAAGGCACTGTACCGCAGTGCTAGAGCCGTCACCTCAGACCCATGTTCGATCCCGGGCTGTATCATAACTGGTCGTGATCGGGAGCCCCATAGGGCGGTGCACAATTGACCCAGAGTTGTCCAGGTTAGGGGAGGGTTTGGCCGGGGTAGGCCGTCATTGTAAATAAGAATTTGTTCTTTAACCGACTTGCCTGGTTAAAATTAAGTCAAATAAAATGGTCCGTGTAGCTCTGAGACAAGATTGTGTTGAGGCACAGATCTGGGGAAGGATACTAAAAATGTTCTGCAGCATTGAAGGTCCCCAAGAACACAGTGGCCTGCATCATTCTTAAATTTTTGCAAACAGAGCTGTCCGCCTGGCCAAACTGAGCAATTGGTGGAGAAGGGCCTTGGTCAGGCCTTGGACGAAGAACCCAATTGTCACTTGGATAGAGCTCCAGAGTTCCTCTGCGGAGATGGGAGAACCTTCCAGAAGGACAACCATCTCTGCAGCACTCCACCAATCAGGCCTTTATGGTGGAGTGGCCAGACCGAAGCCTCTACTCAGTAAAATGCACATGACATGGGCACCTAAAGAACTCAGACCATGAGATACAAGATTATCTGGTCTGATCAAACCAAGAATGAACTCTTTGGACTGAATTCAATGCGTCATGTCTGGAGGAAACCTGGCACCATCCCTAAGGTGAAGCACGGTGGTGGCAGCATCATGCTGTGGGGGTGTTTTTCAGCGGCAGGGACTGGGTGACTAGTCAGAATCAAGGAAAAGATGAACGGCGCAAAGTACAGAGAGATCCTTGATGAAAACCTGCTCCAGAGCTCTGACTGGGGCGAAGTGTTACCTTCCAACAGGACAACAACCCTAAGCACACAGCCAAGTCAATGCAGTAGTTGCTTCAGGACAAGTCTCTGAAAGTCCTTGAATTGGCCCAGCCAGAGCCCGGACATGAATCCGATCTAACATCTCTGGAGAGACCTGAAAATGACTGTGCAGAGACTTCCCCATCCAACCTGACAGAGCTTGAGAGGACCTGCAGAGAAGAATGGGAGAAACTCCCCAAATACAGTTGTGCCAACCTTGTAGCGTCATACCCAAGAAGACTCGAGGCTGTAATCGCTGCCAAAGGTGCTTCAACAGAGTACTGTGTAAAGGGTCTGAATACTTATGTAAATGTGATATTTCTGTTTTACAATTTTTAATACATATGCTACCAATTCTAAAAAACAGTTTTTTCTTTGGCATTATGGGGTGTTGTGTGTAGCTTGATGAGAAAAACAATTTAATCAATTTCAGTATAAGGCTGTAACGTAACAAAACGTGTAAAAATTCAAAGGGTCTGAATATTTTCTCTCTTTAAGATCCCAGCAACACTTCCATACCACTTAGACTGTCTCTCTTCAGAAGGTCATCCATTAAGATATGCAAAGTGTTTAAAAGCATTTTCATGTATTATTTAAATTAATTTTGAAAGGCTAGAACACGAGGCTCATCAATCCTTTCAAGCAAAAGTATGATGTTCAGAAACCTAACTTGACGAAGAGTTAAACGGTACATTTATACTAAAGTTTTTTATTGTTGTTATTTCTTTCTTTTTTGGCCTAGTGGTTAGAGCGTTGGGCTAGTAACCGGAAGGTTGCAAGTTCAAATCCCCGAGCTGACAAGATACAAATCTGTCGTTCTGCCCCTGAACAAGGCAGTTAACCCACTGTTCCTAGGCAGTCATTGAAAATAAGAATTTGTTCTTAACTGACTTGCCTGGTTAAATAAAATAAAAAATATATATTTAGACATGCAAAACAACCGTCTTAATACTAGCAGAACTTTGCTTTGTCCTACTTTTAGTTCCATATATGCAGTACGTACCTGTATGTCCAGGTGAGTAAACCCAACTCTTTGGAGAGTAGAGCAAAAGGCCTTAAGCCTGATGACGTTATTGAAAGTAAAATGCTTTTTTTTTTTTTTGGGGGGATCATCCACAGCTCTCATTTAATGATCCATAGTGAAATCTTATGAGAGTCACTTATGTCCCATAAAATCTCTGGACAAAGCTATTAAATCAATGACCTGTTTTGTTACTTAATGAGTTGCTCAGCTGTGGAAAATTGCATATTTTATCTATTTAATTCTCATGCTCCTCCCATTAATGTATAAACTTTGCTGTGTCAACTTGAATATATATATCTTGTTTTGAAAATGAATGTGACCTATCTATGGTAGGTGTGGTAGCTGTGTCCATGTAGTATTTGCTCTACTGGTGTTATCATTGCAAAGTGTATTTTACAATTTTAAGGATAAGGTAAATGGGGGGGGGGGAAACAACAACATATACTCTACAAATATCAACATATACAGTAATCTATATCTATCCACCTCTAGATCATCTGATGACTAATCTTATGACCTGTGTCTAGGGTTCAACAGTAGACACAGCCTACATGTTCATCTCAAAGGGATATTACAAATGTAATGATTGATATGCAACCTTAATGTTCGAGAGGTAGAGATCGCTGCAGAGGAAAGGGGACATAAAAAGCAACCAGGGGAAAAATTAATATGAGTCAAGGTGGTGGAACTGATAGTATTTTATAATTAATGTCTTAAACACCACCTAGCTTCAAAATGGCATAAAAGACGAAAACTTCAAAGTCCGGCAATTGTTTCGGACATTTTGGTCACATGCCAACACATTTAACATTGAGAAGTTCCCTGTAGTGAAAAAAAGTGAAGAACCCTATTGCACCTCTTCTAAGATCCCCCCTCTTCTGGTGCAATAAAAAAATATTACTTGAACATCCACTGGCTTTCACTGAATAAGGGAGGGTTACACGTGTTCCAGTTGTGAGTGTCAAAAGCACTTCATTAGGTGTGCAGGGTAGCCTAGTGGTTAGAGCGTTGGGCCAGTAACCGAATCCCTGAGCTGACAAGGTAGAAATCTGTCGTTCTGCCCCTGAACAAGGCAGTTAACCCACTGTTCCTAGGCCGTCATTGTAGTTAAGGATTTGGTATTAACTGACTAGCCTGGTTAAATAAAGGTTAAATGTAAAATAAAGACAAACTGTATGTCACATGGTAATTTCCACTGAATGTAATTGTTTTGGGCTGATGTTCCATTGAGGAGGTTAGATAGGAATGAGTGGGCTGCCATTGTTGTCTCTACCTTTGTGCTGTTGACTTTGCCCAATAATGTTTGTACCATGTTTTTGTGCTGCTACCATGTTGTGTTTGTTACCATGTTGTTGTCATGTTGTGTTTGTTACCATGTTGTTGTCATGTTGTGCTGCTACCATGTTGTGTTTGTTACCATGTTGTTGTCATGTTGTGCTGCTACCATGTTGTGTTTGTTACCATGTTGTTGTCATGTTGTGCTGCTACCATGTTGTGTTTGTTACCATGTTGTTGTCATGTTGTGCTGCTACCATGTTGTGTTTGTTACCATGTTGTTGTCATGTTGTGCTGCTACCATGTTGTGTTTGTTACCATGTTGTTGTCATGTTGTGCTGCTACCATGTTGTGTTTGTTACCATGTTGTTGTCATGTTGTGCTGCTACCATGTTGTGTTTGTTACCATGTTGTTGTCATGTTGTGCTGCTACCATGTTGTGTTTGTTACCATGTTGTTGTCATGTTGTGCTGCTACCATGTTGTGTTTGTTACCATGTTGTTGTCATGTTGTGCTGCTACCATGTTGTGTTTGTTACCATGTTGTTGTCATGTTGTGCTGCTACCATGTTGTGTTTGTTACCATGTTGTTGTCATGTTGTGCTGCTACCATGTTGTGTTTGTTACCATGTTGTTGTCATGTTGTGCTACTACCATGTTGTGTTTGTTACCATGTTGTTGTCATGTTGTGCTGCTACCATGTTGTGTTTGTTACCATGTTGTTGTCATGTTGTGCTGCTACCATGTTGTGTTTGTTACCATGTTGTTGTCATGTTGTGCTGCTACCATGTTGTGTTTGTTACCATGTTGTTGTCATGTTGTGCTGCTACCATGTTGTGTTTGTTACCATGTTGTTGTTATGTTGTGTTGCTACCATGTTGTTGTTATGTTGTGTTGCTACCATGCTGTTGTCATGTTGTGCTGCTACCATGTTGTGTTTGTTACCATGTTGTTGTTATGTTGTGTTGCTACCATGTTGTTGTTATGTTGTGTTGCTACCATGCTGTTGTCATGTTGTGCTGCTACCATGTTGTGTTTGTTACCATGTTGTTGTTATGTTGTGTTGCTACCATGTTGTTGTTATGTTGTGTTGCTACCATGCTGTTGTCATGTTGTGCTGCTACCATGTTGTGTTTGTTACCATGTTGTTGTTATGTTGTGTTGCTACCATGTTGTTGTTATGTTGTGTTGCTACCATGTTGTTGTTATGTTGTGTTGCTACCATGTTGTTGTTATGTTGTGTTGCTACCATGTTGTTGTTATGTTGTGTTGCTACCATGTTGTTGTTATGTTGTGTTGCTACCATGTTGTTGTTATGTTGTGTTGCTACCATGTTGTTGTTATGTTGTGTTGCTACCATGTTGTGTTTGTTACCATGTTGTTGTTATGTTGTGTTGCTACCATGTTGTTGTTATGTTGTGTTGCTACCATGTTGTTGTTATGTTGTGTTGCTACCATGTTGTTGTTATGTTGTGTTGCTACCATGTTGTGTTGCTACCATGTTGTTGTTATGTTGTGTTGCTACCATGTTGTTGTTATGTTGTGTTGCTACCATGTTGTTGTTATGTTGTGTTGCTACCATGTTGTGTTTGTTACCATGTTGTTGTTATGTTGTGTTGCTACCATGTTGTTGTTATGTTGTGTTGCTACCATGCTGTGTTATCATGTACAAACTTTAACGTTATCATGTTATCATCTCTTTATGTATTGTTGTGTCTGTCTTGTTGTGATGTGTGTTTTGTCCTATATTTATATTGTATTTAAAAATTAAAAATAAAATGTAATCCCAGACCCCGTCGACGAAGGAGGCCGTTTGCCTTTTGGTAGGCCGTCATTGTAAACAAGAATCTGTTCTTAACTGACTTGCCTAGTTAAATGAAGGTTAAAATCTAGTCCTTTAATCTAGTCCATCTAACACATCTATCTATGTATTCCCCATATTCAGGTAATGTGTCTCTCATTCTCATCATCATGTTCTTGTTTCAGGAGCACGACAGTCCAGTTCTAACGACTCGTGAGAATGGACCGGAACTGTACCCTGCATTTCCCCTCAACGAAGACTGACCGTATCAGTCTATGGTAGTATCCCAAATGGCACCCCATTTCATTGATGGAGCACTACTTTTGACCAGGGCCTATAAGGTTAGGGGCCATAGGGTTAGGGGCCATAGGGTTAGAGTGCATGGGGTTAGGGTGCATGGGGTTAGGGTCCATGGCAAATGTGGTGCACTATATGGGGAATAGAGAGCTATTTGGGACTTAACCAACAGTGGGTGTGTGTGTGTGCGTGTATGCGGCGTGCGTGCTTGCGTGTGCGTGTGTGTGTGTGTGTGTGTGTGTGTGTGTGTGTGTGTGTGTGTGTGTGTGTGTGTGTGTGTGTGTGCGTGTGTGTGTGTGTGTGTGTGTGTGTGTGTGTGTGTGTGTGTGTGTGTGTGTGTGTGTGCGTGGCGTGTGCGTGTGCGTGTGCGTGTGCGTGTGTGTGTGTGCGTAGGCGTGTGCGTAGGCGTAGGCGTGTGCGTGTGCGTGTGTGTGTGTGTGTGTGTGTGTGTGTGTGTGTGTGTGTGTGTGTGTGTGTGTGTGCGTAGGCGTGGCCAGCTGTTAGTCATCATGACTGGGAAGGATGTTCAATAGAAAATAGTTACAACTATGCAGATGCTCAATTCTAGGGTTTCAATTCTAAAAGGTCCATGAGTGAATTTGTACACTGTTCAGGTACACGTAATTATGCATTCCACACCATCCCTGCTAATCCATAATCATCAACATCTGGTCCAGCTTTCTATATTGAACTCTGCTGGACCTGTGTGGTCCCCATATCCTAGTTAACTCCACTTCAGCTAGTTCAGCTTATAGACAGAAAATGCTCCTTCCCAGAAAACATATTGTACATTTTTCACTTGGTTCAGGACTGACTCATTGTTGGTGATTTTTTTCTTTCTGTAAATATTTCATGAACCTATTGTGACAGAGAAGCATGTCTTTAGAGTATTGATTCAGATGAGTGTCAAAATAAGAAGGAAATAAACAGTAAAATGACAATATGTTGATTGCAGAAATTGGAAACTCATTAATTATCCCATTGACCTTGGTCTCATTTTAAACGTATGGCATATTTTTGGAGTGGCATCGGAGATTCATTAATTAATCTATTGATTCTCTCATTTCCCATAAGCTCTTCTCAAAGCAATAATTGGATGGCAACTTGCAAGTTTTGTCAAATCACACAAGTCTCCTTGAGTGATTCATTGATATTAAACTGTCAATGTGTTCAGTCATTTTTCGGCCCTTATCGTTATGTATGTTACAAAGTGTGGTTTAGTTAACAAATTATTGAGTTACTGCAGATTATGATCCCAAAATGGTGGTATTACTACTCTATTGAATGTAACTTTACAATTGTTACTTTTCAAATGAAAAATTTTCTGGTTATTTTCGGATTATATTCACCAAGTCTCGATCAAATCTCATAAAGGATGGACGGTGTCACATGCTAAAAATCTGAGCTTGTAATTTAACCATCTTTAAACATTTAACCACTTTAATTTACAAAGCCCTTAATTTAGCACCTCGATTCTCCAAACCCAGTCTTTGAGGAAAATGCCATTAAGTTCTCAAGTGTGTGTTTTTTTTTTGTAAGGCGATCATGGCTGCAACTAGAGTATTATTTACTGGATTGGCAGTGTTAAATTTAATGTTGCAAAAAAGCCTTTCTACAGTTGGATTCCAGCTCTAATGACCCTTTACTGATATGAGTCTGTTGATGGCTCTGCAGAGGAGAAAGCTTCCTGGAGAAAAGTCAAAAGTGTACCTCTGCATCCTCCCTCTACTCTGCTGTAGCCAAGCTGTACTCATTAGGGCCTGTGTCCCAATTGACCCCCTTGTTACGGTTATAGTGCACTACTTTTGACCAGAGCCCCATGGGTGTACCTTGTGGGCCCTGGTCAAAAGTAGTGTACTATATATGGAATACAGTGCAATTTGTGGCGCAGGCAGAGTCATTCATTTGTTTCATTACATTACAGCCCTGTGTCTGATATGGCATGCAAAGTCCATGAGAAATCACCTCACACGTCGAGAAACACCGGTTTTTGAGCTTCACGGGACCCAAAGTGTATTTGCATGTTCCTGTGGAGACAGGAAGATGTATCTTGCCTTCCAAGGCTCTTAGTGCTCATTAATGTATTGATTTTAAGGTCATTTTAGCTATTACAGATACTTTTAGACACACATTAAACACCATGGAGTATCCTATTTTAAGACTATCTTAAAAACCAGCACATCAATAAATAAAATATACCTTTTTTGATGTTGATTTTTTTTTCTTATTTTAACTACCTCATTGTCAAAATAATAATAATGATAATGATCATGATTTTACTAATAAAGGATTACAATACCCATTCAATTGTCTCAACCCCCCCTCCCCCAGAAAAAAATCTCTCTATATTTTGATATTTTTAAGGCTGACTGATAATTCTAACATGCGTTTGTGTGGCAGTAGTGAACAGCTCTCCACTGTCTAGTTTAGACATCATGCGTTTGTGTGGCAGTAGTGAACAGCTCTCCACTGTCTAGTTTAGACATCATGCGTTTGTGTGGCAGTAGTGAACAGCTCTCCACTGTCTAGTTTAGACATCATGCGTTTGTGTGGCAGTATTGAACAGCTCTCCACTGTCTAGTTTAGACATCATGCGTTTGTGTGGCAGTATAGAACAGCTCTCCACTGTCTAGTTTAGACATCATGCGTTTGTGTGGCAGTATTGTACAGCTCCAAGTTTCAGGTGAGATCTCAGGTGTCAGGGATTAGATTTGGCATTTCCTGAGAAGTAAAGATAACTTACTGGCATTAAAATAGGATCTGGAGATGGAACAACATCTCTTGGTAAAAAGTCAAGTTGCCACTAGAATAGTACACTAAGACATGAGGAGGGCTTCTATTATATTCCTTGTCAATCTTTCATTTTTGTTTATTGTTATCAAGGTTTCTGTTTTATTTTGTTATGCTGTAGTATAAATCCAACTGGGGGGGTCAGTGCTGTTGAACATCACCAAGTGATACTTTCCCTCGGGTATGCCCCTTTTCACCTCAGGTTCAAGAGAGACCACAGGATATGGTGCCCATGTTAGGACATCCTCAAAGTCACAAGGAGTCTGTGTCAGAGTCAAGGTTGAGAACTAAGCTTTAAACTTTACGACAGGCTGTGTTTATATTTACCCTGCCATTCAGTCAGGTAAAGTGTCCTTAGTGCGTGAATAAAACACACAAACCATGCTCGTCATGACGTCCCATACGTAACCAGACATCATCATAATAACATGGAATTAATATAATGGCAGTGGACTCTGACAGATATTGCTTAGCAACAGAAATGATGCATTTGTCCCAAATGACAACCTATTCCCTATATAGTGCACTACTTTTGACAATGGCTAAAAGGGGCTCTGGACAGAAGTAGTGCACTATGTGAGCGTTGATACAGAATAACCTGTTCTGCTAGATCAGTGTTGCTACTATGATGTACAGAGCATTCGGAAATTATTCAGAACACTTGACATTTTCCACATTTTTGTTTACGTTTCAGCCTTATTCTATAATTGATTCAGTTGTCCTCGATCAAAGGAGGAATTATTTTTATTTAATACATTTTTAGAATATTACACTTTAATGTAACAAAATGTGGAAAAAGTCAAGCGGTCTGAACTTTTTCCGAATGCACTTCAAAGGTCAATTATAATTGTCAGTTGCAAGACCTGCCATAATGGAGAGTCTAATTGTTAGATGTTTGATAATGTTATACGTTATTAAGGCAATGTGTCCTATCACGATCTGAGACAGAGGGAATGGGAATTATAGTTGTTTGGAATTATAGTTGTTTTATAGTTGTTCACTTGTCTTTTTTCGTTGTTTCTTCCATTTAAATTCCTCTGATTTCAGGAGGCCTGTGGCCTAAGTAACAGTTCAAGAGCCTGTTCTAGTTTACAGACTCCGCCCCACACAACCTGTAGTTAGTGTATGCAGTATCTGGAAAAACTTGGTACGAGCTGAACTGGACTCCTAGTCCTGCTAGCGCTTGATCATGAACATTGAATAGATCTTAAATGTGAAGTAGGTTAGTCTCCAATGAAGAAAAAAAACTGACTCTGGATCTCATCACTTATGTTAGTTAATTATAGAATATATTCAAGATGGACACGACTGCATTTTAATGTAATGCCTTGGAAATATGCCATCTTCATTTCTACTATACTGAACAAAAATAAAACACAACGTGTAAAGTGATGTCTCATGCCTCATGTGGTGAAATAAAAGATACCAGAAATGCTCCATACGCACAAAAAGCGTATTTCTCTCAAATGTTGTGCACACATTTGTTTAAATCCCCGTTAATAAATATTTGTCCTTTGTCAAGATAATAAATCCATACATTTTACAAGGCCCTGCATATCAAGAAACTGATTAAACTGCATGATTGTTACACAGGTGCGCCTTGTCCTAGGGACAATAAAAGGCTACTCTAAAAAGTGCAGTTTTATCACACAACACAATGGCATAGATGTCTCAAGTTTTGAGGGAGCGTGCAACAGGTTTCAACTGTACCGGGCACATGGCTGACATGGTGTCTTGTGGGCGAGCAGTTTGCTGATATCAACATTATGAACAGAGTGCCCCATGGTGGCGGTGGGGTTATGGTATGGGGCAGGCATAAATACGGACAATGAACACAATTGCATTTTGTCAATTGAAATTTCAGTGTACAGAGATACTGTGATCAGATCCCGAGGCCCATTGTTGTGCCATTCATTCGCTGCCATGACCTCATGTTTCAACATGATAATGCACTGCCCCGTCTCAAGGATCTCTACACAATTCCTGGAAACTGAAAATGTCCCGGTTCTTCCATGACCTGCGTACTCACCAGACATGTCAGCCGTTGAGTATGTTCGGTATTCTCTATCAACGTTTGTTTGGGATGCTCTGGATCGATGTGTACGACACTGTGTTCCAGTGCCCGTCAATATCCAGCAACTTCGTACAGCCATTGAAGACGTGTAGGACAACATTCCACAGGCCACAATCAACAGCCTGATCAACCCAATGCGAAGGAGTGACGTGAGTCAAATGGTGGTCACACCAGGTACTGACTGGTTACCCTAACTATCTTTAAGGTATCAACAGATGCATATCTGTATTCCCAGTCATGTGAAATCCATAGATTCATTAATTAATTGATTTAATTTGACTTATTTCCTTGTATGAACTGTAAGTCAGTGAAATCTTTGAAATTGTTGCATGTTGTGTTTATATTTTCGTTGAGTGTAATTATTATTTTGTAACTGGTTCCACAGCCGTTTTTTTGCTTACTCAACTTTGCTGTCCAAGTTTAACCAGAAAAACAACCCAAAAAAATGAGTTGGCCCAAATTTAGCTCCAACTTGGAAAGACAGTCAAAAATCCTGTAAATTTAAAATGATTTGTTTGCTCAACTTGCCTCATATGTTCCTTCAACTATAAATTAATATTTGGGCATCCTAACAACAACAAAAAGGCTGTGGAATTGGTTATATAAACATAAACATTACGTATAACATATATATTTTTTCAACTTGCATATTTGATATACATTATGCCTGTTAATTTATACAGCAAATAATATTCAACATGTCCTCAACTGGGATTTGATCTCACAATCTCTTGGAGGATGGCCTTCTACGCCACCACGTCAACATGTCAATTATCAGTTCATCTGACTGTTTCTCTCATCATTGATTTCATTGACTTATTTTTTGCAAATGTTAGTTATTTTCTGTATAGTTGTCTAATGTTGGTGGGGGCATGTTACTCTGTTTAATGTTACTCCTTAATAAATCATAAATACACTTTTTTTTACGAGTGTACTTTTAACAGAGCTGAGATTTACCTTGAAGTACAATAATAATTAGTTGAAACAACTAGATTGTTTTTTTGTTCTTTTTACAAAATGATACTTCATGTTATCTCTAGGACCCTTTGGATGATAGATCAGAGCAAGATTTCAGAATGTAAGTACACATTTCACCTTCAGAAGTGAATTTATCAAACCTATTTGGGTGAAAAAAAGTGTTTTGTTGTTAGGAGCTCTCCTCAAACAATAGCATGGCATTTTTTCACAGTAATAGCTACTGTAAATTGGACAGTGCAGTTATATTAACAAGAATTTAAGCTTTCAGCCGACACTTACACGTACCAACATTTGTTGTTTCTCTTTCTGCATGATTTACAGAATTTTGATTCATGCATTCACAATAGTTACAGCACTAAAAAACAATCCCCCATGCCTTACCAAAGATACTCAACATAAAATACAAACATCTAAACTAATATGAGAACTTCAAATCAAATCAAATCAAATCAAATCAAATCAAATCAAATTTTATTTGTCACATACACATGGTTAGCAGATGTTAATGCGAGTGTAGCGAAATGCTTGTGCTTCTAGTTCCGACAATGCAGTAAGAACTTCAAACAACCTCTGATTAATCCCAAAGGAGGTTTTGATTGGAGGTTCCTCATTCTATCAAGGCAACATCCTATATCCAACTATTTTGGACATTGGCTACTAAATAGTGTAAATGAATCAGGGTTGCTGTCTTCGACAGGATTATTTTGAATGTTCTCCATTAGTGTGTGTGTGTGTGTGTGTGGTTGTGTGTGTGTGGGTGTGTGTGTGTGTGTGTGTGTGTGTGTGTGTGTGTGTGTGTGTGTGCGTCATGCAATAATGTAAACAAAAAATATCACATGCCCACAGGCTATCATCAAACTTTGTGTGTGTATTCTACTGTCCCAGTCGTTAGTCATACAACTTCTATAAATATTCAATCCTCCAGACTACCAGGCTAACACTACTACTCCCTATAACAATCTCACCAGCCTTTTACATTATTCATCTCTTTACTTTCTTCTGAATTACTTTACTTGTTCAACTATCGGAATATCATATATCATGTCGTACCAATACTAAATATTCTAAACACAGAGAAAACGTGGTTAACATCCACAGCATGACTTTACGTTGGAAAACATGAAGGATTTTGTGGGTGTGACTGACTACTTTACCTTGTATTGTTCATTGATGAGTTTTAGTTTCAGGTAAAAAAAATAAAAAACACTACTATTTCCAAACCGTATCTTCCCTAAAATGGGCACCACACTTCAGCTTTCCTAAAATGGGCACCATACTGAAGGACTAAGTGAGAGTTCTGCTCCGTCTTGGCGGTGTAATTCCATGTCTGTCCCTAGTCCCTAGCTGGCTCAGGAAAACGCACATCTATGTTCGTGTCACCCTTCTACTTAAGCTCAATTACTTTTCTCCTCCAGGATTGGCCCTAACGGCGGGCACTTCAATCAGGGCCTGATTTTCTATACCAAATTATAAATGAGAGGGAAAATGATATGGAAATAAATCCCATTTTGGTACTTGATCAGAACACAGTGTGAGCTGTTCTGCCTTGAGTCAATCACTCATTACACTCAGCTATTGACCTTTTTCCCAACAGGAAGTGCTGTGACTATCTTCGCCAGGATTGAAATTGACAAGATGTCTCTTCTAATAGAAAAATGCCCACATTTCCTCACAAGTTAATTATAATTTCAATGGCGGACCCGAGGGATGCGGCCGCTCAGAAAGGTTAGTGTAGGTATTTGTACCTGCCAGGGCCGACCATACACAGACGCTATTCCTGACAGAGCAACTCAATATCAGGAAGGACTTCCTAATGTTTAGTACACTCAGTGTATACTGTATGTAAGTAATGCAATTAATGATGTAATCATTGTAACAGCAGACACAACGTGTCACAATGGATGGATGTTAACTTTCAGACATTTTAATCATTTTGATCCCAATCACATCTACAAATAGAGCCTTCAGAAGTCACGTGCTCACTTCACTATAGTGCAGAGGTATGTAAAGTACAGTCCAACGGACATATTATTACATGTAATAATAGATGTAAGGTACAGTATACGGGACATCATATTAGTTGTAATATTAGATGTAAGGTACAGTCCAACGGGCATATTATTACATGTAATATTAAATGATAGGTACAGTCCAACTGACAGATTATTACATGTAATATTAGATGTAAGGTACAGTCCAACGGACATATTATTACATGTAATATTAGATGTAAGGTACAGTATACGGGACATCATATCAGTTGTAATATTAGATGTAAGGTACAGTATACGGGACATCATATCAGTTGTGATAATAGATGTAAGGTACAGTATACGGGACATCATATCAGTTGTAATATTAGATGTAAGTTACAGTATACGGGACATCATATCAGTTGTAATAATAGATGTAAGGTACAGTATACGGGACATCATATCAGTTGTAATATTAGATGTAAGGTACAGTATACGGGACATCATATCAGTTGTGATAATAGATGTAAGGTACAGTATACGGGACATCATATCAGTTGTAATATTAGATGTAAGTTACAGTATACGGGACATCATATCAGTTGTAATAATAGATGTAAGGTACAGTATACGGGACATCATATCAGTTGTAATATTAGATGTAAGGTACAGTATACGGGACATCATATCAGTTGTAATATTAGATGTAAGGTACAGTATAGTGGATATCATATCAGTTGTAATAATAGATGTAAGGTACAGTATACGGGACATCATATCAGTTGTAATATTAGATGTAAGGTACAGTATAGTGGATATCATATCAGTTGTAATATTAGATGTAAGGTACAGTATGCGGGACATCATATCAGTTGTAATATTAGATGTAAGGTTCAGTAGGAAATTGTAGGTGTTGCAAGTCCTTTACCGAGGGTTTGCAACTGTCCATAGGATGTTTTATCACAAAGTTGAAAAGACTGCAAGTCAATTAGGAATACAAGTTGTTAATGCATGTACTTACATTAAACAATACTGGTTGCATTGATGGATTCACAATGTACTAGATATCATCTTGCTGCTGTCAAGGTTTTTTGTAGTATTTACCTCAGCTGTTGCTATTGGCTCCTTCCAAATAAACGTCGACCCACTTGGGAGTTAGTGACAGGGATGTTTAAAATGGATGGATGGACAACATAATGATACAATTGGCTAATCATAAAGTGAGACTGTAGGAGTTGGTATGAGGGATTACGGCCAGAACCAACCCAGTACTCCGAGTGACAGCTGGGATTTCTAGTGTGTGAAGACCAGTAATTGTAAAAAGCTAAAGAGTTTAGGAAATACATTTTTTTTTTCATCATCTTTCCAAATGGCACTTAATTGGAATTATAGTTCTAACTCTTCCCCTTCATGATTGGTTGACATAGCTTGGGTGAAATGGATGGATATGGAGGTTTCAACATTTTGTATGATACTCTGTATGAACTTCTAATATTTTATTTATTTATCAAGCAATAGTGTAAAATATGTAAACAAAATGTAAGGGAAAGGCACTTATTAACATTTATTTTGTATAGGCTACAAGTACTGCCCTACTTTCAAAGGGAATTTACCATCACTAGCTAATGACGATTCACCATTCATCTATTTTTTTCCTTTTCAATCATAGTCACATTCTCAATAATACTGTACATCTGGTGGGAAGTTGAGTGAACCTAGTGACATGCTGTTCACTGTTCATTACCCAACCAGCTGTTCTGTCTAATGAGCCTGAAGCCAATCTCTCCTTCTGATGACTTACAGACAAATGGTAACATCTACACAGAGCGCTCCACCTCTACCTCACGGTAACATATTATCACTCCGGCCCACACAGTGAACAAATGCCTAGAAATGAGAAGACGAAGTACCGTCACCTCAACTAAACTCAAAATCACAATAAACAATGTAACATCTTATTTATTCACAGAGCTCCACTGCTACGGGTCTCATGTTATTCATATGCACACGAATTGGGACACCAGTTCATTGCACAGTTCATTTTAAATCTGTATTTTAAAACCCAAAACATTAAAATGAAGACTTTTTCATGAATTCTCCCTCTTCTCAAAAAAAAAAGTTAAACCATTTGTTCTTTAGCATTCGTAATTGGGAATACTTGGTGTGGCGACAAGGTGTCTGTGGGAGAGAATGATCACAGTCCCCTGTGATTGAGCCCCGCAGCAGTCAGATTAACATCATGTGACTGCAGCTCCATGAATCCTGGCAGATACTACATGTTGCCTGCTACAGACGGCGAGAAACTGCTCCCTGATGTAGCACATTAATATATGATAAACAACCGCAGCATTGCCAGATTATAATAAATAATTCACCGACCGTCAGAGAATATGATATGTCCCAGCGCAGATTATTTACTGCTTTGAAATTATTCTTTTAACCTCACAAAGGAAAACGTCCAAGGTGAACATTAAAGTAAATAATACAATAATATATATATATATATTTTGCATGTTATAATTCTTAGCTGAACCATGTCTCGTAAAGGGAAGATTCACCCAATGGCAATGTGATAGTGTTTTTCAGCTCTGGGGGATTTTGTATGGTTCCAGACGACAGTTAAATAATCTTGTCCAGAACCTATGCCAGGAGTCAAAGCTGATACCAGCCAGTATTGTATGTCACAGTGTGATATTGGCTCCGTACCTATTGTACGGGATATCAGACCCTGTTGAATGTTCACTCGTTAAGAATGGGATCCCGAGTGGCACTGTGGTCTAAAGCACAGCATCTCAGTACAAGAGGCGTCACTACAGTACCTGGTTTGAATCCAGGCTGCGTCACATTCAGCATTGAGAGTCCCATAGGACGGGCGCACAATTGGCCCAGCGTCGTCTGGTTTTGGCCGGGGTAGGCTGTCATTGTAAATAAGAATGTGTTCTTAACTGACTTGCCTAGTTGAATAAATAAATTTTTAAAAAATCAAGAAACAGATGATTTATTACATTTTACTAATCGCAGACCCAATGATGAATGAGCCTTGCCTCCATCTGAGTAGCATATTATAATTTGAAGGGCTTTCAACTGCTATCTCACAACAGTTTCAAAACACACGGCCTTGAAAGGGCTAGTCTAGTGCATTTCCAATCTATTACATTATATAACCAACTGCTTCTCTTTCTAAACCGTTCTGCTCTGCCAATTGTATTGATTTAATTAAAGAATGTGGAATGCTATGAAAGCATTTGAATCTCTGTTAGGTTCCAGTCGAGAATTCCTATTGTATTATGATGCCTTTTCACCTGGCCTTAGAGCCATAGCCAGGGTTTCATTTCTACAGGATAGGAGAGGTGGTATGGTCAAGAGTAAGCAAATATGAATAAACCTCAGAACATATGTGCCTTACCCACGCCACTGAACCTTTAGCTTGACAATAAATCAACAGCTTTAAATGACTTGACCACTTTCTTGATATCCTGGGAAGGGAAATGTGCAAATGCTTCTTTCTAATCATCTTGTGTCAGCATGTTAGCTCAAGGCTCATAGCTGTAGGTGATATTGTAGTCAACACCATCATCGCTAACTGTCTCTCTGATCATTATTCATACCTGTTGTCATAAAAAATGGATTTCTTTGTTCAGTATTAATTAGTTATCTGAATTAAAGTATGTTACTGTGGCTTTCTCCTCCTCTTCCTTATTATTTATACCCAATTGAGGTTTTCACAATGTCAGCATAAATAATCCTGAGCAGAACATTTTTACCTTCTGATAATCCACCGGGGTGGAATAAAATTAAATTACATAATGTAAAAAAATAAGCATTCATCATACTAACATAAAATTGTGCACAATATGCAAATATATATATATATTTTTTAAATTGCCTCAATACCCTATTAATGTCAATACTCAACATCAACATTTGGAAGCAGCAAAACTTTGACAGAATATATGTATTTGATATTTACTATATCACCCTTCTCAATGCATGTTGATACCTGTCTGTTCTTTACAGGTTATACAGTTAAACACAGTGCAAATTATTTTAATCATCAGGGTTGTGTTGGGAAATGTACTGCAAATAGATCAATGCTGTGTGTGAGAGGACAATACTGCAAACAGATCAATACTGTGTGTGATGGGACAATACTGTGTGTGAGAGGACAAAACTGCCAATACATCAATACTGTCTGTGATGGGACAATACTGTGTGTGAAAGGACAAAACTACCAATAGATCAATAGTGTGTGTGAGAGGACAAAACTGCCAATAGATCAATGCTGTGTGTGAGAGGACAAAACTACCAATAGATCAATGCTGTGTGTGATGGGACAATACTGCAATAGATCAATACTGTGTGTGAGAGGATCATACTGCAGATAGATCAATACTGTGTCCATACCAGACCAAAAGTTTTCCACTTTCCTTCACAGCCCCTGCCAGGATAAGAAGCAGGCGCCACCATCCATACAATCTTCCAGTACAAATAGGACTAAGCCGTTAAGATGATGATTGGTGTGGGAACACAGTGTGTAAGCCAACGACTTTGAGGAGGAGGAAGGGCCCCTGCTGATTTCTCAATTATATATTTCCTCCTCAGGCCTTGGAGAAACAAAAAAAGCTAAACTGCATCACTGACAGTCAACGGGGCCAGAGAAACCTCTTGGCCCCTCAGGTACTGTATTGTGGTCCAACATAGAGGAGTAATAGAGCTTGCACCATGCGAGAGAGAATCACGCTGCTCAGAGACCAAAGAAAGGTTACATTGGTGAGCGATGTGACACTCTGGCTCTCTGTTTAAGATCAATCTTTAACATCTCTATCTGTGGAAGTGGGAAGGGGGAAGAAATCCTTAAATCTATGTGTGATACCGCAATGAAAATATTTGATATATTTGATACCGCCATGTGAAGAGGATGTGAACGTTTTTATCTAAGACTACTGCTCAAGCTTGTAGCTACAACATTGTGCTGCTTTTCCAGCACTAGTAACTGAAAATATTTCTAAAATTGAACATTACCAAGACGATCCCTGTTAGCAATAGCGATACCATATATGAATGTCTAGCCTTATTCAAAAACAATATGTATGTTCAATATTCAAAATAAATAATGGCAACATACACACAGGAAAAATAAATAAATATTGCAATTAGCATGCAGGGAATGAAATAGGTTAGCCTAGAATATATTATCCTGTAAACATCATTGTTGTTAATAAATACTTAATGACGCTGTCAGTATCTTCCAGGGAAACCTGTCCCAATTGTTGTAGGCCTGATTAGTGTGTGAGAGTGGGCGGGGGTGTGTGTGTGTGTGGGGGGCTCCTTGTTAGGTTAAAGCATGTTTGTTCTTCCAGGGAAACAACAGTTCATGGCAATAATACGGTTCCGGGTAAAGATTATCTCATCAGGTATTAAAGGGATACATCAGGATTTTGGATGATCTACTTCCCCGGGATGATCTACTTCCCCAGGATGATCTACTTCCCCAGGATGATCTACTTCCCCAGGATGATCTTCCCCGGGATTATCTACTTCCCCAGGATGATCTACTTCCCCAGGATGATCTACTTCCCCAGGATTATCTACTTCCCCAGGATGATCTACTTCCCCAGGATGATCTAGTTCCCCAGGATGATCTACTTTCCCCGGGATTATCTACTTCCCCAGGATGATCTACTTCCCCAGGATGATCTACTTCACCGGGATTATCTACTTCCCGGGATTATCTACTTCCCCAGGATGATCTACTTCACCGGGATTATCTACTTCCCCAGGATGATCTACTTCCCCAGGATGATCTACTTCACCGGGATTATCTACTTCCCCAGGATGATCTACTTCCCCAGGATGATCTACTTCCCCAGGATGATCTACTTCCCCAGGATGATCTTCCCCAGGATTATCTACTTCCCCAGGATGATCTACTTCCCGGGATTATCTACTTCCCCAGGATGATCTACTTCCCCAGGATGATCTACTTCCCTGGGATGATCTACTTCCCCAGGATGATCTACTTCCCCGGGATTATCTACTTCCCCAGGATGATCTACTTCCCTAGGATGATCTACTTCACCGGGATTATCTACTTCCCCAGGATGATCTACTTCCCCAGGATGATCTACTTCCCGGGATTATCTACTTCCCGGGATGATCTACTTCCCCAGGATGATCTACTTCCCCAGGATGATCTACTTCCCGGGATTATCTACTTCCCCAGGATGATCTACTTCCCTAGGATGATCTACTTCCCCAGGATTATCTACTTCCCGGGATTATCTACTTCCCGATGATCTACTTCCCCAGGATGATCTACTTCCCCAGGATGATCTACTTCCCTAGGATGATCTACTTCACCGGGATTATCTACTTCCCGGGATGATCTACTTCCCCAGGATGATCTACTTCCCCAGGATGATCTACTTCCCTAGGATGATCTACTTCCCCAGGATGATCTACTTCCCCGGGATTATCTACTTCCCCAGGATGATCTACTTCTCCGGGATTATCTACTTCCCCAGGATGATCTACTTCCCCGGGACTATCTACTTCCCCAGGATGATCTACTTCCCCAGGATGATCTACTTCCCCAGGATGATCTACTTCCCTGGGGCTATCTACTTCCCCAGGATGATCTACTTCCCCGGGATTATCTACTTCCCCAGGATGATCTACTTCCCAAGGATTATCTACTTCCCCAGGATGTCCTACTTCCCCAGGATTATCTACTTCCCCAAAGTCAGATGAACTCGTTGATACCATTATTATGTTGTTTATGCGTGCAGTTTGAAGGAAGTTGCAAAATGACTGGGAAGTCTATGGTAACTGGTAGCATGCTAGTAGATACCATAGACCTCCATTCATTGCACTAACACTAGTTAGCATTTGCTCGCAAAACTGACTCCGGGGAAGTAGAAAAGTGCTTCAATGCCAAAATCCCGAAGCATTCCTTTAATAATAAGATTCCAGGTATTAATCAACGTTATCATCCCAAACAACGGTAGTACTTTTTAATAATTCCAATAAATATAGCATTTATAGAGAATTGTATTCATAATTGACTTAATATTACTCCATTCATAAGATGTTTAATATAGTTCCTTATAAACAATTTACTAATCATTAGTTAAGTATTTTAGTGAGACCTCATCTAAAGTTTAGGCTATTTATACTTTAGACATGGTTTGAGCTACCAGTGTAATTTCTCACAAAAATATGGCCATGCCAATGGCAGATGTTCCTGCAGTACCTTCCAGCAGCTCCTTCAGGTCTCAAAATGGCTCCTAGAACATGCCAATGGCAGATGTTCCTGCTGTACCTTCCAGCAGCTCCTTCAGGTCTCAAAATGGCTCCTAGAACATGTCAATAGCAGATGTTCCTGCTGTACCTTCCAGCAGCTCCTTCAGGTCTCAAAATGGCTTCTAGAACGTATCAATGGTTCAACAATAAGCAGAGTTTCTCTGTCCAGTGTCTGTGTTCTTTTGCCCATCTTAATCTTTACTTTTTATTGGCCAGTCTGAGATATGGCTTTTTCTTTACAACTCTGCCTAGAAGGCCAGCATCCCAGAGTCGTCTCTTCACTGTTGACGTTGAGACTGGTGTTTTGCGGGTACTATTTAATGAAGCTGCCAGTTGAGGACATGTGAGGCTTCTGTTTCTAAAACTAGACACTCTAATGTACTTGTCCACTTGCTCAGTTGTGCACCGGGGCCTCCCACTCCTCTTTCTATTCTGGTTAGACCCAATTTACGCCCTTTTGTGAAGGGAGTAGTACACAGCGTTGTACGAGTTCTTCAGTTTCTTTGCAATTTCTCTCTTGGAATAGCCTTCATTTCTCAGAACATGAATAGACATGAGTTTAGAAGAAAATTCTTTATTTCTGGCCATTTTGAGCCTGTAATTGAACCCACAAATGCTGATGCCAGTTTTATTGCTTCTTTAATCAGGACAACAGTTTTCAGATGTGCTAACATAATTGCAAAAAGGTTGTCTATTTTATTTAACCTTTATTTATCTAGGCAAGTCAGTTAAGAACAAATTCTTAATTTCAATGACGGCCTAGGAACAGTGGGTTAACTGCCTGTTCAGGGGCAGAACGACAGATTTGTATCTTGGCAGCTCGGGGGTTTGAACTTGCAACTATCCGGTTACTAGTCCAGCACTCTAAGCACTAGGCTACCCTGCCGCCCACATTGCGGGCTACACCAGCCAAACCCGGACTACGCTGAGCCAACTGTGTGCCGCCCTATAGGACTCCCAATATGATGCAGCCTGGATCAATTAGCCTTTTAAAATGATAAACTTGGATTAGCTAACACAACATGTCATTGGAACACAGGAGTGATGGTTGCTGATAATGGGCCTCTGTATGCTCATCATTCCATTAAAAATCATCCGTTTCCAGCTAGAATATTAATTTAGAACATTATCAATGCTGGAAAGACTACCCCATACCAGGGCCTTCTTTTGGTGGGAAATTACACTGGTAGCTCAAAACATGTGTTCAGTATTCAGAAAGTATAACATTCATACTTTATTTATTAAATATCCCACACGTTAGACGAGTCCACACAAACATACTTAACTTATGATTAGTGAGTGGTTTATATGGATCTATACTAAACATCTGAATGATCGTATGTAACATGATTATATATTCTAACAGTTGGTTATAAATGTGTGAATAACTTGGTTATTAACATTTACTAACGTGGGAGTAATGATTAATAAATTATGAATAAACAATTTACTAATCCATTATAAATTATTTACGACGTGGAGTTATTTTCAAGTGCATTTCAAA